>NW_010163235.1:114327-114831 GCF_000695765.1 Mesitornis unicolor | reverse complement strand
GGGCTTTTCCCAGCGGAGCCATTCTGTGAGTCTGTGAAAAGCAGAGCTCCCATTGCCAGCTCATGCTTACGGTGAAAAACCATCTCTCGGTGGGCAATGGGGCCGTGGAGACCGAGCTCACCAGCGTGAACCAAGATCTGAAATAACTTTCCAGGCCCAAAGAGACCACAAAGCTCCAGGTCTGGATGCCCCTGGTATTGGTTCAGCACTGGCATCCTGCTGGGATTTGGGCAAGGCGAGGGGATGGATGCTCAGGTCTCCACTAGGGAAGGAGTCTGCATTGGACAAAAAGCAATTATTGCACTCTGAATATCAGAGAAATGCACTTTCCTCAGCCCACAGCCACCTGCCACAGGGGGAGGACACCCAGGGCTGGTCCCCCACCCCATGACACCCCACTTCATCCAAGTTGAATCCAGGAGAAGTTGAAAAAGAAACAGGCAAAATCTCCCCAAACCACACAGGCCTGCTCAGAAGGGAAAGATTCTGATACAGAGTGGCTGG
>NW_010163235.1:105103-114300 GCF_000695765.1 Mesitornis unicolor | reverse complement strand
TGCTGAAGGAAAACCATGAACAAAACCCCTTTTATCTGGGAAAAAAACAGGGAAATCAAGCTCAAATCAGAAGGGGAAGCTGTAATGGGAGCAGACACCGTCCCCTGCCACGGCTGAACTGACGGCCAACAAATCATTTCAGGTCAGTGCAGAACAACACAGGCTCTTCTTGGAGCCAGAGCCGCCACAATGGAGAAGCAACGTACCAATTAATTTGGGTGTTTTTAATTAGGACAGCTGGTCTGGGCTGCAAAGGGAGACTGGCCTGCCCTGAGGTGCGAATCCATCCAGGTATGCAGTGCCCTTGGCTGCCGCTGCTCTGGGGTGATGGAGCAGAGAAACGGCCTTTGGTACCCAGGGCATCCCCATCGGCTCTGCTCAGGGGGTTCTGGAGCTGGAGGAGGGCCCAGATGTGGATGAGTTTGATGAAGAGATGAAGACCCCTGGACTCTCACGTCCTCATCGCCTCCTCTCGCTGCACTTGGGGCATCTTGGGGCTGCACCCAACTCCCATCCCACTGAGCAACACCCATAACTCACCTAAAACCACTGCAGGGTGCTTACAGGGAGCAGGAAAAGGGTCCAAAGAAGGTTCAAGGAGTCCTTCCTGGGCGATCTGGGAGGGGTCTGGTGGGCCCATGCTCACCCGGAAAACTCCATAATCCGTCAGGCATCCCCAGCACAGGCTCTGCAGCAAGACTTTAATAGACTTATCTTTACCACAATAACGTATTTTATTTTTCCAGTGCACATTCATTATTCACACACTTATTTCCCCACGGATTATGTATGCTGCCTGAGCTCTGCTCCCCTGCCTTATTTTCACGACGACGGCTCTGGTACCTACTTATTTTTACAGTATTGTCACCTGCAAACGGGTTTCTATTTAATCGCCAAAACTAATAATACGGCTCAGTGGAGATGTCGCAGGCAGGATGCTCGCTCACTTCCAAAGTCCCTCATCTGACAAAGGCCGGCCGCCGGCCCCGAAGCATCCCGAGTGCGATGGGTCTGGGGCCTCTCAGACCACCTCCTGCAGGGATCCTCCTCCATAGGGGGAGAATCTCGCGGCTGCAGCATCCAAAAATCCCTCGATGGAGTTCACTGGGGGAAGGAAAAGCAAGGGATAAACCACGCATCAGTGGTGCTCCAGTCCAGGTTTAAAAGAATTTAAAAGGCTCCCAAACCCACCTGCCACTCAATCGCTGGACCGAAGCCTCCCAGCGCCACAGCAAAGCCCCTTGGGCTTGCGCTGGGCTCCACGGTCAGTGACCATTTCAGAGTCACTCGGACCTGGCGTGGCCCACGGCACAAGCAGAGAAACCACGCGGTGGCTGCTCATTAGCAGGGACATCTGTGAAGCAGGTGAGTGGTGGATGAGCAACATCTGCTCCGAGGCACCCGGCTCCATCTGCGAGGCCTCTGCATGGAGCAGCCACCCCAGCAGGACCTTGGTAGCCCAATTTCCAGCATTTCTGGACTTCTAAGCTCTTGGTTTGTTAAAATGAAGAGTTGACCCTTTACTACGGGTTTATGGTGAGCCCGGCGCTCACCTACAGTTACCACGGGCACAGCTAAATCTCATGCACACAAAAGCACCATGCCGTGCCTTCCCTCACACGTGCTGTGATATCAAACAGCTTTAATGCCCCTCTGATCTATTTTTGAGCAGAATCTCGGCTGGTTTTTGAGCATTCTGGTGTGTTGTGGAGGATGAGGATTTAATTTCGCTGCTTCCCTGGCAGAGGGAGGTTACTTCACGCCGGAGGAAGCGAGGGCTCGTGTTTGCATCCACGCCTCTCCTTGTCTGGGGGAAGCAGCACAAACAACTCCTGCAAGCTGTGAAAGGAAGAGAGACTTCTGTTTTTACCCCTAAAATGGTTTCTAGGGTTCAGGTTCGCTGCATACCAGGTTTGGATCCTCTGGCAGCGGAGGGGAGCTCAGCACCCGCATCCCAACCATCTCCCTTCTCCATTCCCTCAACTTCAGCCTTGCCTGGACAGCAAGGATGGGCTAAAAAACCCAACTCATCCCCCAGTGGACCCATTTTCCCACCAAACCTTTCCTATGATAACTCCTTTTCTAGTATAACTTCACCCACAGCCTGGACACTCCCCACGCAGGTCCCTGTCCCCACCAGGCTCCCCCAGCACATTCCTGGTTTCCCCACAAGAAGTTGTGGTAATTCCTCTCCCCCACCTCTCACTGGTGCATTATTCTGCCCACGTCCCTGCGCTTGCTCCCTGCCTTCAATGAGGATCATAAATAAGGCACGAGGCACACTAAAAAGGGAGAGAAAACATGAAATCTTCTATTCTACTTCGTTGCAGAGCTGCGATGGATCTGGCTGCTCTGGATCCCTCCTCCAGCCCCAGCTCCCACCCTCCCCAGTGCTGGAAGGTGACCACGGATGGATGCCCTTCCGCTGGGATTCACCTTATGAAGCAATTTTTCATCTGTTTCACCTGCAGACAGCAAGAGCACATGAGCAGGGACACCGGCACGTCCCAGGGAAGGGATGGGGGTGCCCCATTAAGTGGTTTGTAAGCTCCTAAAGTAGAGGTTGTTCCAGTCCCTGAAAGCTCTGCACCTCATAGAGGTTATTTGGGGGAGAAAAAGAGAAGAAATTGTCCTGTAGCAAAACCCATTGAACTCCAGTGGGAAATCCCACGGCAGGGGACATCTCCCACTGCGATGCTCACCGTGTGCTCCCAGCTTAGTGACAAATCTGGGGCTGGGTTTCCTCAGGGGCTTTTCCCATGACTCCAGGTCAGGACATTTGTCCTGAGGCTCCAGACCACGACCAAGCATCCTCGGATGGAGTGGTCCCTGGATGCTGCTGTGGCAGCTACAGCCCTGCTGTCCCACCACGATGCCGGTCTGAATGTGCTGAGCTCTGGAGAAATAAATTCTAAAAAAAAAAAAATAAATAATAAGGGTATTTTGGTTTCTGTAAGCCTGGTTTCCCAAGGAAATGAGGTTTATGCAACTGCACGCCCTGTGCCCGAGACAGCCGGCACGTCTTCCCTTGTCGTTTTATACCTTACAAGGCAAATGAACCAAATTTGACAGCAATAATGGGAATCTGAGGAGAATTATGTTCTGACAGGCGCGGTGAGGAGCTGCAGCCTGACAGAGGAGTGAGAGACGTAATTAACGGAGGGAAAGGCCTCGCCGTGAGTGGTTTCCTTCCCAGACATCACAGACTGCGGGCAATTACGAGTGATTCCCAGGGAAAAGCCTTGGGCAGAGTCTGCTGGGGCAAACCCGGCAGAGAAAGCTCTTCCCAGTTTGAGACACGGCACCGTTGCTCTCCTGTGTGGATTCTCGGGTGTCTGCTACGTGGTTGTGCCTCTTGGCATCCTCCTCGATCACCTCCTGTCCCACACTGGTGGCACTGGGAGGAAGCGGGAGCCGGACACGAGGTGCCCGTGGACATGCAGGGTCCTCGCCGCTGGCCCCTTCCCTCCATCGTCGCCCTCCACGGGGACCGCAGGCGGCACTGCCCTACATTTCCCCGGCCCGGGGAGCGCCGATGCTCGCTCGGAGGAGCGATGTGCTCCTCCTGCCACTCCCGCTCAGCTCCACGCGGGCACAGGGGTGCACCGAACACATCTTTCATCTTAAAACATCACTTGTTACGCTCAGAATCCGACTGAACGGTGCTCTTGCAGCCGAGGAAACACCAGTTTGGATCCTCACGAGATTTAATAGAAAGGCTGGTTTCAAACCTAAATTTTAATCTTCCTGACGTTCTTTCCCCCTTCTTTAAAAAATTGTCTTAAACAGCAAATGCAAAAAGCTCCCGTTTCTGTCACGTTTAGAGCAAAGCGGGTCCCAGACCATCAGTCTGGGGCTCAGCTGAACCAGGGTGGGATCCAGCATCACCTCCCAGAGGCAATTTTTGGGTCTCTGCATCCTCACAACCCAAAGGAGGCTGCCCCGGGGCACAGCGGGCTGGTGAGGAGTTAAAAGCCATTTAAAAACCGGTGACAAATGATCCTGCTCCTGCAATCTCACCTGCATCAGCTGCAGGCAAAGCGCTTGTTTACCTCCAAGATTAAAAATTCCCCTTCCTTTCATGCCCATTATTTCAATATTTGGAAACAAACCCATTTTGCAGCGACTTCTCCTCTGGTAGGAAATCATTACCCGAAGCTGGTGGCAGCCCCCAAGCAGCACCAAAGGCTCTGGTTTGGGGGCAAATTCCCCCTTTTCTGAGGTGAGGGACTCAGGCACTGTTGGGATTTTCCTCCAACAACTGATTTATTCTGGAAACGCCAGAGCAAGGCTGAGCCTGTGCATGGACAGTGAATAAATGTGACTTATTTTTGCTTTAAAAAATGGCCGGAAAAGTAAAAACTTCAAGGACCTGCTCTGTATGGCCACCACCGCCAACCACCTCCTGCACATCACCACGGGGGTTTGAAACCCAGCTCCCACACCTCCCCTGCTTGGATAAATGCAGCGAACCCCCGAACATGCAAGGATTGCAAGGAAAAGGAAATAAAAATCAATAAACCCCAGTCCCAGCGCAGGGAGAGAGGCAGAGCCCACAGAAACCGGCCCAGCAGAGGAACGGGTGGGAATAAAATAACAAAATACAGGCAGAAAGAGTCAACGTAAGGGGAATTATTTAAGAGGTAGAAGAAAGCCGTTAAAAAAGGGGGAAGAAATCAGCGCTCTCTTGGGGGGGGGAATAAAAAAGCTGGAGTGAAAGTAGGCCATTTGCTAAACAATAAAAGGGATGAAGCAGATGATGGCTCTGAAATGGCTGAGATGCTGAACTGCTTTTAAAAACCTGCCTTTATCAAGAGAAACGTGGAAGAGTGGTTTGGACAATTAGGAAGTAACAAAGGCTTCGTAAAAAACAGCTCGGGGGGGAGAGAGAAACACTCGGAAATGGGAGCGTGGCATCGCAGAGCGCATTAAGGGATTAAGGGATGGGACGGGGCCGGGGCCGCATCCTGCCCCTCCTGGCACAGCACCGGGAGCTCCTCAATCTGCCGCCAGCACCGATTCGGGGCTTTGGGAAGCATGAAAAAAGGGGCGAAACGAGCGAGGGTAACGAGGATCCCCTCAGATAAATTGGAGCGTGGCCTCTTCTGCGCCTTTTAACAGCGGAGCCAAATTAAAGACGGCAAAGCAAATTCTCGCTGGGTATCAGGATGCGATATCGTTTCCCGGGGGGGTGGTGGAGGGGGGATGAAACGGAGGGATGATGGAATTAAATTAAGAAAGAGGAAGTTCAAATTGAATATCCAAAAGGAAACGCTGCTCGCAGTAATTCTCTGCTCAGCTGGGGATCAGCGTCCCGGAGGGCGCCCGCAGATCAAGTCCGATGGCACCTGGATCTCCTGGCACCCAAAAGCTGCACAGTCCCCGTCGGGGAGAAGAGGGGCAGAAATGGGGGTCACGCATTGCCCAGGGAGGGCTTGGGGTCCAAAAGGCCATGAAATGGGGGGGAAAGGTGAAAAAAATTAAAAAAGGAACAAAATCCACGGGCAGGGTGGATTTTCCTGATGGTTTTATCTGCATTACAGCCACTCTGTGCATTACAGCATCTCTCTTTCCAGTGTGGGAAGCAGCAGGAGGAGAGGATGCACATGGCCCCGCAGGGCACGTCTGCTGCCTCAGTTTCCCCCAGGGGATGACACGGAGCAGAGGCCACCGCGCTGCCACTGCTCTTTGCCATTGCTCTGTATGGGCTGGTGATCCAAGACAGGGGTAAACCCCAAATCCAGCCTTTTCCCAGACCCAGCTCTGACCATGCCCAGCAGCGAGGAGGGTAAATGCAAACACCCCACTGCTGGAAACCCCTGTTACAGAGGGGAAACACCTGGCAGCCTCTTTTCTTGGAGACAAAACAACCAAAGTTGAGGGGAGGAAGCATAGAAAAAGCTCAAAATGAGGCAATTTGGGATGGTAGCACCCTCAAGTTTTGAGAAGGATTTTTAGCATCAATTTTGAGCCCAAGGAAGCAGCTGTACAGACCCTGGCAGCAGGAGCGACAGGAGGTGGGAGCCAACACCCCCATATTTGCCTTGCACTTTTCCTCAAAGCACCCTGAGTCACGCAGCCAGCAGCTCCCCACCCCATCTGAAATGAGAGCAGAGCAGCCCCAAAAAAAGCCTGTCCCCTTCGCAGCACCAGAAGGCTGACAAAAATAGGTCTCCATACTGCAGTGCCAATGTACTCACCACCACCCAGGAACCAGAGCTCCCCCAAAATCCCAGGGACCCCTTTTATAGGGGTCTCTGAATCTGCCCAGCATCACCTGGGGCTGCAGGTGAGGCTCAGCCCAGTCTCTCTCTTAAAGGACCAGTTTTCCTTGGGAATGCAGAGATTTAAGCAAACAACTTTGTTCTTTTCCTGTAAATCATGGCATGTCCTGGCTCTGCACTGGGCTCTGGGAGAGGAGGAGCCCTCCTTGGTTTTGGGAAAATGAAGCCTCATGTCGGGAGAAACCGATGGTCTCTGGCTTCAGCCCCTGATCTCCTGGAGGAGCAGGGACAAGCGGTGACTGTAGGGCAATAAATCACAGGGGCAGGTTTCTGCAGGGCTTTCTGAGCCATCAAGATGAGACAGAAATACCCCCACTCCAGAGCATCTGCTCCAGTTACCACCCACCTGCTCAGCCTCAGCTGGGTCCAAAAAGCCAGAGATCACTGGGAACTTTAATAAATCTGGTGATGACCCAGCCTGGGTTTTAGGGCAAATAGAAGGGAAAAAGGAGTCCTTCACCCAGCCTCTCTACAGAGGGAAGGGATCACCTCTGTGTCACATGAGGATGCAGAATTAGGGCCATGAGAAGATCTGAATGGTGACCAGGAAAGACAGCCTGGGTTGTATCAGCTCTGGTAAGGCAAAAGATTTGATGCAGAAACTTTCTGATGTGTCTGCGGCTACGAGCTCGATGTAAAGACAAAAAGAAGGCCACCACATCTCCCAAAATGACAGCTGGGTGCCTGCTCCCATCGCGCCTTGTTCCCAGCACCCATCCCTGCGCCGTGCAAGGCTCAAGGAGCAGGGAGGATCCCAAGCCATCGTCTGGGGGGTGCGATTCCTTGGGTGCAGATGCAGCCCTTGGCGAGGAACAAAGCTGCTGGCCACGAGCCACGCGGGCACAGATTGGTGTCTGGTACCAAACGCCACGACCTGAAAATTGCATGTTCATGTTGAACAGGAGAAATCAGCTAAAAAGCAAAAATGCACCGTTTCAGCCGTACCACCCGTGTGTGGGGGCTCAGCCAAGTCTTGGCATGGGTTTTGAGGCAGGAGGTGCATCCCTTCATCCTGGGAAGAGGTTTTGGGTGTGCATTTGCTGGAAGAGAGGAGCGGGAAAGCCCGAGACAAGCAGACTGTGTTGGCAGAAGCCATCCGACCACGGAGCCCCGGTGTCTGCGCTGTCAGAAGCGATGTTGTAAATGGGCCTTGGATGTAGGAACACCTTGTAATGCTGTACAAAGAGCTTGGTGGATCAAGTGGAAAAATGATGACTTTTCGGATGAAATAATACACCGGAGATGGGGAGAAAAATGCAGCAGGTTAGTCTAGTGTGAACCTGCTGCTTTTTCTCTCAGCTGTGCAAAAAGGAGGGTTTTTTTCCCCACAAAAGCTGGCTCTTCCAGAGGTTTGGGCAATAAAGTCACATCTCCTGCAGTACCGTGGCACACAGCACTTGCTGGAGAGTTTGTGTGAGCGTCAGACAAAGCAGAGTCTTGATCCATCACCTCCCTCAGATCCTCTTTCTGCTCATATTTATTAACTTTGTTCTTTCACTGCTACTCCCCACAGCCACAAGCTCCGACCCTTTTTCCTCCAACAACAGCGAGAAACACAACAGCTCGGATGTGCAGTTGTGGTTTTTAACACATTTTTGCCTTCCAGGGCTGCAAAGAAAGCGCAGATAAATTGTTCTGATGGCTCAGACGCGGGCAGGGGTGAGGATGGGAGCAGGACGGGTGATGGCGATTGATGCAGAAAGGGTCACCATGGGGTGGCCAGGGTCCCCTGTCTATGCAGAAAAACAGCCAGCCATGGCCTGAGTCTCCTCGGGCTGTACCAATTACTGATGCCCCTAAACACGGCCTCATTTGCACACTCAAAGGATGGGCCTAACGATGCTATCTCAGAGACTGCATCTCCTTGGGAAGCCAGGTCCAGCCCCACTTTGAAGAGGGTCCAAGCCCCAAGATGGTCCAAGATGTGGAGGGACCGAGTGAGGGTGGACGTTTGCTCAATTCACCTTCCTCTCCATCCTCCACACCTCTCTGCCTGTGAACCTCTCTGGCCCTCGTCATGCAGAGCCCAAGGAAGCCACCCTAGGGCAAAATGACAACAGCCGAGCTCTGTCGTTAGCAGCAATGCGGTGTCACTGGGTAGGACGAGGTTTTCATGGAGACCAAAATTAATGTTTCAAGTCAAAAAAAATAGGGATGGAAGTGGGAGGCAAGTGAAGGTCTCCATTCACACCTTTTCCAAAGAAAGCCTCCCCAGACTCACTTCTAATAGATGTAGTTCTATTTTGCTCAAACCAGGACACCAATAAATGCCAAATTTGTGTCTGAAATTAGGAGGGGGGAAAAAAAAGATTCTTGCTGTGCACAGAATTTCTTCTGGAGTTGGATTTTCCTGTGAGAAAAAGGAGCTCGTGTATCACCGAGTGGTTTGGGGCAGTTCCTCACAGCCACGTCTTGGCCCGGGCTCCAGGCAGGGGACGGCTCCTGCGCTCCAAGCAGCGCAGACGGGCACGATGGGAGAGGACAACGAGGAGAATGTGATGCTGATGCCCCAATCTGCATCTGATGGGCACAAAAAGGCTCCCAGCTGCCTCCTGCCATCACTGCTTGCTTATTCCTGATGGGATTTCACCTGCAGCAGCTCATGGCCAATGCTTTTTCATTGAAACAGAGGGAGAATCACAGAATCCCAGGATGTGAGGAGTTGGAAGAGACCTGGAAAGCTTCCCCAGTGCAGCCCCTGCCAGAGCAGGATCACCAGAGCAGTCACACAGGAACACGGCCAGGGCTTTGGGTGTCTCCACACAAGGAGACTCCACAACCTCTCTGGGCAGCCTGGGCCATGCTCCATAACCCTCACACTGACAAAGTTTGTTCTCATCTTCAGCTTGAACCTCCTGTGCTCCAGCTTGCTCCCATTGCCCCTTGTCCTGGCATTGGACATCACAGAGCAGA
>NW_010163235.1:100103-104787 GCF_000695765.1 Mesitornis unicolor | reverse complement strand
GCTCATGGGCATTGCTGCCACCAACACCCCAGGTCCTTCTCTGCCTGGCAGCTCCAGGCACTCGTCCCCAAGCCTGAGAAGGCAACCAAAAGCCACTTCCTTCAGCTGCCCTCAGTCCTGGTACTTTCCCCTCGTTGGGCCATTGTGAGTGAGGACTTGCAAATTGCTTCTTAATTTGCTCCTGTACAGCCAAGGAGGGCCAGGACCAGGGGCTGTGGGAATCACTCCTGCCTTTGTGTGTTTCCCAAGGGAGCTCCATTTGCCTTGTGTAAAAAGGACACACTCCAAGGGTCTGCTGCTGCCTTGGAAGAAAGCGCTGTTTGGGTTTTTTAACACGGACACCTGCACAGCTTCTGAATTTTGTAGGATGGCCCAGGAGCCCTCAAAAATCAATGAGAATCGATGAGTGGAGTCGGTGTTAACAGACTGCAAAGTGGGTTGTGGAGGGCCGAAAAGGGTCTCATACCCAGCTGGAGATTCAGCATATTTTGATTTTTTCCTCTCATCCCAGCAGGTACTGAAAAGGAATTGGGAAGAAGCTGAATCCTCCCCAGGGGGAAAATTCTCCTTTCAGTCAGCACTGGGAACTGGAGTCTGCTCAGGAGCACGGCAGGTTAAGATGGCACAAAAGAGCAACCTGGAAATCCCAAATCGAAGCAACGGTTCATGGCAAATTTCCCACCATGAGACACCCAAGCACACACACACACATATGGGAGAGACTCACGGCCCCAACCCCATGCACTTGGATTTCCAAGAGCTGCACAACTCTTGAATTCCCAGGACCATTCATCACAGAGGATGTGGCAGGAGACGCCTCCCAGTCCGTCCCAGTTTGGCAGACGCCAACACCGCTCCTCCACCCGTCCCTCTCGCACCATACGGCTTTGGCACGCCGTGTCCCGGGAAGCTGTTCCCAACAGCTGCTCTGCTAACGACTCCTCATTAACAGCAGGATTTGGGAAGGGCACCAGCGATGCCTCTCTTGAAGGTGAACCTTTCAGGGATGGGCTTGGCTTTGGAGCTTCACCAACAGCCCAGGTCCCCTCCACCGCTGGCAGCGATGGTTTGGGTGCATCACTTGAGGTGAGCTGAGCGGGTGGCAGTTAATGGCCACCAGTTGGTTGCCAATGTCCCCCCAGAAGCTGGAGTTGGCCTGAAGAGGAGAAACATCTCAGCATCTTCTCCTTCCACACCTCCATCCCACACCACTCGCTGCAACCATGGGACTGTGCTTCCCTGAGCTCCTGACTCATGGCCCAGCTTCCTAAAGCCCTTCTGTCTCTGGGCAGCTCATCTGTGCTGTGTCCTAAACAGTGCCTGGGTGGGGAAGGAGGACAGCAGGACCTGGGTGTGCTCCAGGTCCCCAAGTCACCCTCAGAGATGCAGCCGGAGAGGCCACAGTGGCCCTGGGCAGGGGCTGGGGCTCGCAGATGGGCACAGCCCCCAGCCCAAGTGGCCAATTTGCCATTATAAAGAGCCACGGTGGCATTTTCCCACCCCTCGCCCACCAGGGGACCCGCTCTCCCCTCCAAGGGTTAAGGCAGGAGCCACGCGGGGTGATGGAGTAAGAAATTTCACTTTGCTGCTATTTGTAGTTAAAAAAAGCACTAATTCATTCTAAATCTGCCTGAAAGAGCCTTAAGTGGTAATACGCCGATAAGACGACTTTATTTGGCTTAGCATTTAGAAAGTTTTATGTGTGTAAATGGGTGAGGATATCGCAAAGGCTCATTTTCTCTCTCTCTCTTTTAAAGCGGGGAGCTGTCTGGCTTCCCTTCTGCTCTCCTGCCGGCAGTGTTCATATATCCCAGCCTTTCCCATTTTTCAGCAGGGGATTATTGCTTGATGGAGGATGGGCTCCTTATTTGGGTGATTTCCCCCCCCCGCCCGGCAGCCCCGCGGTGTCCCCATGGCCCGAGGACTCACCCCACTGCTCCGGGGTGCGGTGATTCAGGGCGAAGGGGGTGTGCAAACCTCCCGTGAGCTGCGATGCACACAACCATCGCTCCCCAAAACCACCCCAGGCAGTTTCCCAGGTGCCACCCCAGCACCCGAGCCACTGCCACAGCTTATTATGCAGAACTGCCCATTTCACAGCGATTTCTCCTCCCGATCCCTCCGTTTACTTACAGAGTCATTGTACGACTTCCCAGTGGCTACGAATGCCCATGAAGGGCTCTTGCATGAGGCTGGTGTGGCTGTGAAGAGATTCACAGAATCACAGAATGTTAGGGATTGGAAGGGACCTCCAAAGCTCACCCAGTCCAATCCCCCTGCCGGAGCAGGAACACCCAGATGAGGTTGCACAGGAAGGCGTCCAGGCGGGGTTTGAATGTCTGCAGAGAAGGAGACTCCACAACCTCTCTGGGCAGCCTGGGCCAGGGCTCTGTCACCCTCACTGAGAAGAAGTTTCTTCTCCAATTTCAGTGGAACCTCCTGTGTTCCAGTTTGTGTCCGTTACCCCTTGTCCTATCATTGTTTGTCACCGAGAAGAGCCTGGCTCCATCCTTGTGACACTCACCCTTGAAATATTTCTAAACATGAATGAGGTCTCCCCTCAGTCTCCTCTTCTGCAAACTAAAGAGCCCCAGCTCCCTCAGCCGCTCCTCAGAAGGGAGATGCTCCACTCCCTTGATCATCTTTGTAGCCCTAGATTCATCATTAGGAGCTGGGAGAACAAACACCGCTGAGTGGTGCTCGGGCCGTGCGAGTTTTGGCAAATTTCGTAAAGGTCAGTTATCAAATGAAGGAGAGGAGATGAGAAATTACAGCAAAATGCCCCTGCTTCTTGGAAATGTCTGCTTGAGCACAAGGCTTGACGGGTGCTGTAATGGGCTCCCTTATGCCCATTGTGTCTGGAGTTAATTTTTGCTCTGAATACGAACACCGCCAGGGTTTGGAGCGTGCACCTCGGCTCCTGGGCTCTTCCAACAACCAAGTGTTGTGTGAACTTCACATTTATTTCTGCACAGCTCGTTCAGCAGATACCGGCAGCAATGATCTGTAGTTAACCAGAGACAGAGAAATCAGCGCAAGCACCGGTGTCAATGGGAGAGTCGCTTACTCCAGTGTGAAATGGCATTAACTGGTGCGTGCCCAGCAAAGGGGCAGCTGGGGGGGATTCAGCCTGGGCAGGCAGCTCTGGCTGGGGACACCCAGAAATGTGCCTGCAAGGAGCTGAAGTGTTTCACTCTGGTGCTTTGAAAAGAAGAGGTTTCACTTCAGGACGCTCAGCTCCCTCTGGATCATTTTTATGTGAAATGTTTTGACTTCTTTTTAATGGATTTGTTTAAAAATAAAAATTGTCTGATTTGTAAAGAGGAGAAAAAAAAAAGAAGGTAGATAGGCCCTAAAATTATGTTATTTGGTATGTGCAAACTAAAAAACCCTTCCCACTGATCTGCAGGGATGTATTTTATGATATTTTTCCTTTCACCTGCTCCCAGACACCCCCCACCTCAGAAGCATTGCCTTTTGGGTTGACACCAGCCCAATAACGCACGTCAGCTGAGCTCAGCTTTATTCCTACAGTGACCCGAGGAGGGAAGGGGAGGACGAGAGCAGAGTGGAGCTGGAGGGGCTGCAGTGAGAGGTGACTGGGGGGACAAGGGACCCAAATCAGACCTTTCCCTGGCAACCCAGATGGGATGGGGCAGTGATTTGGTATCAGCAGGACCTGGAGATGCCACCAGTGAAGTCATGCAGAGAAACCAGACTGGGGTGCAGCATCCCAAGGAGAAGCATCTCCAGTGCTGGTCCTACCCTGCAAATTTTGGGTAAAGCTCCTGGTGTGTGGGAGCACGTGGAGCCTTTCTGGTTCTTCCCAGCTTCCTTCAGTTGCTTTATTGGGATTGCAGTCACGACACCGTGGGTCTGTGAGGGTCTGTCTTGGGCTGGGGAGAGCGGGGGCTTCACAAGGAAACGCAAAGCAGAGGTGATGAGACACAGAGAGCAGAGCTTCCTGCTGCCCTGAACAATCTCTGACAGCCCAGGAGGAATTTGGATGATTTCTGTTTGGGTTTAGCATCATTCCTGTTCCATTTAGCTAAATAAATAGAGGCTGGGTTTCAACTAATTAAATCATGTGCACGCAGCCAACTCGCATAGCCTAAAGCAAATCATAATTTTTATTGAACTGGTGGGGTTTGAGTTTAGAGGAAGAGCCTACTACAAGATGAATTTTCAGAGGGTTTCCTACCCTTTCCAAAAGGGCAAGTGGTTAACTGCTTCATGTGGGGAAATGAGGGGCGAGAAAAGGCCAGGTTTTAATGAGATACCTGGATTTACAGCAAAGTTTCCTTTGTCCTGGGATGGCTTTAGAGTCATTTCACGAGGGCATACACTGGATTTGTCTGCACGTAGGGTTTAACAGGATCTCTCAAAAAAAGCTGTAAAGAACAAGTGCAGACAGTTATTAAAATGGCAACAGTGTGAAAATAGGTAATAAATAGATACTGGAGATCCTCCCATCCATCCCTCCATGCCCTCTTCTCCCCCCTGCACTATAACAGCGCAGGAGCAGCCCCGTCGGGGCAGCCTTTGCCTCCTCTGTTTGCAGCAGTGACCCCACATCTGCATTCGTGGCGATTCCCCTGCTCACGGCCCCCGAAAGGCAGCGATTTGGCAGGGCAGCTCTCACCCCCGAGGGCTGGGGCTTGGCAGGGGCTGCTCTGCAGTCGGG
>NW_010163235.1:82190-100072 GCF_000695765.1 Mesitornis unicolor | reverse complement strand
CGGAGGGCGGGGTCTTGGCGTGGTCGCCTCTGCGGTCGGGGGGTGCTGCGGGGGAGCCGCTGGCGTGGGCTGTGCTAATCCGGTGGGAGCTTGGTTCCTTGCCACGCCGTTACTCACGTCTGTTTACTGCAAGAAATGCATCTTTCCGGCTCATGCTGGGGATTAATTAATGGTTATGGCTTCTGTGACCCTGTGATTAACTCATTTTCACATAATTGCTTGAAGACAAAACGATGTATTAGTAGCTTTCTCTCCCTCCCCATGCCTGCTTGCCATAGATCCCGGAGGGACCCAGCAGTCAAAAAGAACTTGGTTTTTCCTTCCTATCTTTTTGCCTTTCCCTGTTTTTTCATGCACACTCCTTGCAGATCCAGAAGAAGAACGTCAGTGAGAATTGGGGTTGGGAGCATGTCCCAGCAGAAGTCAAGCTGGCTTTTGGCTGGGCACAGAGACCTGCACCACAAATGCTGACCAAGTTTTTAAGGTTTGCTCAATGAGGGTCACATTTGCACCAAAACTGCCACAACCTGGACCAAGATGGGACGACACCAACCTGGGTGATGCCTTTGCAGCCTCCTGATGAGAGGGCACCATGTTTCGGTGACCCACAAGACAGCTCACCTTGAGCAGGGCAAGGATGAACCTTCCTCCTCCGTCACCAGGCAGCGTCGTGGGCGCTGGGCTGTGAAGTCTGGGTGTGCGTGGGGTGGTGAGGCCGAGACGCAGTCTGCGGGTGGGCTCTTGCTAAGAGGTGGAGTTGTAGATGAGAGGAATGTGTCCGAATCCTCCCTCAGGAGCTTTTCCAGCACGTGAAACTGCCCTGCATTGAAATGGGGACAGAAAAACCGGGCTGGTGACAAGACACTGTCCCTTGCTGTGCACGGAGGAGCAGGGTCACCCCTTCTGGTCTATCCAGCAGGATCAATAACCAACTCTGAGATCCCCAGGCATGCTTGTCCCAGAGCCCTCAGCAAGCAGAAACGACCCTGCTGGGACACAACTTGAACCATCCCTGCTAGGGGATTTAGTGCAGGACCTACAGAAACCCCGCTGTCCCTCCTGGGCCCCAGAGCAGAGGGGTGCCATGGTCCCCATGTCTACCAGAGGGCACCAAGCCCAGCTTGGGGTACCTCCACTTCCAGAGAATGAGGGATGGCCAGGATGGAGAAGGTGAGGAGCCTGGAGAGCCATCAGAGGTGACCACTGTGCCCATTGCTCTGCCAAACCTGGTGCTGTGTCCTGTCCCACCTCCAGGTCAGAGATTGCTTTTCACCATGGAGAGCCTGAAACTCGCTCTGTGCCTAATCCAGACTCCAGCGGGAGCAGCCACCTCACCTCCCTACCCTCCCCTCCTGAAACCCATTTCAATCTGAGATTATCGAGTTAAAACACTCAGCTGACAGAAATAATAAGCACTCAGCAGGCAGGCAGCAGCTCTGCTGGGCTTCCCTCTTCCCACGCCCTTAATCTATTTTTCAGAGCAAGTCTTCAAGCAATTTAAGCTGCCCTTTCAAAGCCATGGGGCTTTAAACCTGGACATCAGGACATGAGGAGTTGTCCCTGCTCGTCCTCAGCTCTGCTCCATCCCCGGTCACCAGCAGAGCAGGACAGGGCAGCAGGGACTGGCTGGGACTTCTTGTCACAGAGATGGGATGCGTGGAGAGAGAAGAGGGGCAAGGCCATGGGAGATGCCAGGGCAGATGTGGGAAAATGTGGCTGTGGGGATTATGGTGCTAAATGCGGGTTTCCTGCAGAAAAGGACCCCTGAGGTGAAACGCTGCCTTGGGGTCTGCCTTCAAGCAGGAAAATCAGATGACAGGAGGCAGAGAGGCCTATCTCCACTCCTCTGGTGGAAAGGAGCAGCGCTGGAAAGGTGGTTTCCATCCACACACCGCCTGTCTCGTGTAGGAATGAGAATAAAGTTTAAATCAAGCAATTATTTCCTTAATTTCTCTCAAGCTTCAAATGTCTCAAATTGCCAGAGGGTTTTTTGGGTTTGGGTTTTGTTTTGTCTTTTTTCCTTTAGCTTTTTCATCCTATTCTTCCTATCCCTCTTTACTGGTTCTAATTGTGTCATTAGTAATTAATGACTTTGGAGGGAGACATTTTCTTTTTAATTAAAGGAAGAGAAGAAGAAAGCCGTAGCGACACACAGGCATCGTTCCACCTCTCAGCACCGACAGGAGTTTCCTGGAGCGGTTTCTGTCTCTCCCAGCAACTGGGGAAGGGGCTGAGACAGCCCCAAGGACATCTCCTGTGCTGGCGTACCCCAATGTGGAGAGCTCCTGCTCCCACCTCCTCATCCATGGCACGGAGCTCTTCTGGGCCTTGGTCAAAGTGAGCCAGGGAGTAAATATTAACTCCAGGAAAGACACTCTCCATGTGCAGATTCATGTGGAGAAGAGAGGCTGGACGGTGCAAAACCCTGCTCCAGATGGCTGCCTTCATGGAGAAGACCTCAGGGTTATGGGGTTATGAGGTGTCCCTCCAAACATCTGCAGGGCTTTGCTGAAGCTCATCCCCCGCTGCCCTGGAAGCTGAGGAGATACCAAAGCCCCTCTTTGGACCCAGCAATGCTACGCTGTCCCCACATCGGAGACATCCCAGCCTCGAGGACACCCCGAGCATCACCAGGACGTGCTCTGTGGCTGCGGTGAGGACAGGCAGGCGCAGGAAACCCGCGCGTCCCCTCTCATCTGGGAAACGGGTGATGACTCCTCCTGCCGCCGCTCGCCGCTCCGGCCCAGCCGATGCGCTGCTCCATTTGTCATCGTTTGGGAGAGCGGGAGGGGAGGCCTCTGTGCTGAATAGGAATTGATGGCTTGGATGGCGGCCGGGCTGGGCAGGCAGCCTGCGCCCTGGGTAAATGCAAATTATTCCTTTAGTGGCCTTAATGCAGGAGAGGAGCACGGCTGGGTCCCTTCAGTGACTCTCCAGCTACTGGGAGAACTGGTGTGCTCCCAGAGAGGAGAAGGAGGAGCATCAGTGGGGTGCAGTGCAGGTTTTGGGAGAGGACAGCAGCCATACACTTCCACTGTGGATTTGCTGATGCTCCTCCCATCACTTCCAGCGGTTGGAAAGAGATGAAAGGGGTTTTGGAGGAGCTTGTGGGAAGCAAAGCGACTGGGAAGGAGGAAAAAAGAAATGAAACTTGACATCTGCAGATGCACTTCTGTGAAGGATATGGCAAAACACAGTGGGAAAGGAGGGATAATTGGCCCTGAATTATGGCTGACGTTCAGGCAACAGCTTTGGGGCTCCTGGGAGCAAACACCTGCCTAAGAGTCAGGGAAATCGAGGGGAAAAAATACCCACTCCCTCAGAAAACCGCAACAATCCAGCACAAACGTCAAGGTGACACAAAGGAATGAGCAGTAAATATTACAGGACATTTTCTAAGGTCATTACCTGAGATTCCCAGCCCTCTTAGGTGATGGGCTCGGCCACTGCCTCCCTGGAAAAGCCCTGCAGAAGGGAAATGAGGGTGAAGAGAGGAAAAACAGTGTGGTTAGTGGGGGAACATCAGCGGACCCCACCTTGGGAGCAGAGGAGCCTTGCACTGGGTACCAACTTATGGTAGGGAAGAGAATCCGGGACCTGGAGGGATCCTGGGTCTTCCTGAGCTCTCGCAGCTTTCATGACTGACCCATCCTCAGCACCGGGATGGGGCATCCCAACAAAGTCTCCCTCCTTCCCTTTGCTTGGAGTCCACCAGAGCAACGACATGGAAAAAGAGAAGAAAGCAGAAGGAAAAATATCGTTATCCACCCAATGCAATGGTGCTGACGCCCGGAGGCAAATCCATCTCCCACTGCATCCTGCCCCGCTCCTCCCTTTCCACTCCCCTCTTCCCTTCCTGCCCTGTTTTTATTTTTTGAAACTCTCAGGGAACTTCGCATTAACTGCAGCTTGGAGAAAGTAATCAAGCTATTTCTAGGCAGAGAACTAATTTAATGCATGAATGACTTTAGCTCAAAAGAAGAAATAAGGACACTCAGGCATCCTAAGGGAGCAGAATAATAGGGTAATTTGCACAAGATGAGGAGAAAAGGGGGAAAAAAAAGAAGGGCCACTACATCTTTTGCATAATCTTCTTTGTAAATCTTCTTCTTTCACCTCTTTGCTGGTCACCATCACAGAAACTTCAGAGGTTGAACGGCCACAAACGCTGGCACCTCAGTAGGGGCAAGAGCTGGGCTCAGCTCAGTGTGGTTCTGCTGTGGTGCTCACCCAGGGAGGAGGAACGAGGGTTTTTGGCTTTTTGGGTTACAAGAAGGGCTTAGAGACACCCTCAGCCTGCGTTGGAGGTAAGGAGGCAGCCAAATTTCTAGTACCCAAGAGAAACAGCACTGTTTCCAAATGCCTAAAGAGAGAAAAGGGAAGGGAAGGTGGGAAAGGCGGGGAGACGCCGCTCAAAATTTTTCCTCCTGGCGGCGACTCTCCAATATTTAGAGCTGCCTGATTATACAGAATAAAAGAAACGTCAGCACGAAAACCGTTTGGAGGTGAAAAATTGAAGCTTTGCCTTCCAAGTGTGTGGAAACAAGGATGTTTTCACTTTACCAAACTGCTCTGTGACATATTTTCCCCTTCCCATCGCCCTCCCAACCAACATTTGATTGAAAGCACCGCTTTCTCACGGGGAGTTTCCATTTTGTGAAAACCGCCTTTCCTGTCAATAAAACTGCTCCTGCGAGGGCTTTCCAAGCAGCTTGTGAAGCCACAGAGATGGCCAAGGGCTTGGAACGACGAAGCTGCTGGGGCAGAGGGATGCTTGGTCACAGAGCCCAGTACGGCAACTGGCAGCGCTGGGAGCAGCCCCCAGCCCCAAGGAAGCAGGATCCAGGCACAGCCTCACCAGAGCCACCTTCCTGCATCCCTGCCCAGCTCCAGCTGCCTTGCACCAACAGGGGAAAAAAATATATATAAAGTAGGTCAGAGCCCCATTTGTCAGTTATTTTGCAGCGGCTGGAGTGACTGGAACCGGCAGCTTAATGGATGGATCTCACTTGTGAAATTACCCAGCAGAGAAACATGTGTACCTGCAGGGCACAGAGGCTTGGTCACACCGAGAGGAGATTCGATCCCATCACCAGCGAGGGATGGAAGAAAAGAGCCTGTTCCTCTCCTCCTCCCCGCTGTCTGCTTCCCCTCTGTGGCCAGGGCAATGTGGTGGCCCAGGGAGTGCTCCCTGGTTGGATTTTTCCCACCCTGGCTGGATTTCTTCCACCCTGGCTGGATTTCTCTCCACCCTGGCTGGATTTCTCTCCACCCTGGCTGGATTTCTCCCACCCTGGTTGGATATTTCTCCTCCCTGGCTGGATTTCTCTCCTCCCTGGCTGGATTTCTCCCACCCTGGTTGGATTTCTCCCACCCTGGTTGGATATTTCTCCTCCCTGGCTGGATTTCTCCCACCCTGGTTGGATTTCTCCCCCCTGGCTGTGCCATAAGGAAGCAGGAGCCCAGCCTGGCTCACCCAGGAATGGACTGAGCCTTTTATTATGCTGGAGGCTGGATTTACAGCCAGCCCAGGGATGCTCTCTCTAGCTGCAACCCACATCTGTTGGACAGAGAAAATGTGGGCGGGTGACAGTCCATTAGGTAATTTCTCACTCCTTTTAACAACTGAAAATGGAGAGAGGAACGGAGCGCGTATGGGGGAGCAGCTCTGCTCTGCATAAAGTCTTAATAAATAATCTTTCATAATGCATTGGGCTTATAAACTTCTCCCTGGTCTTGGCTGAGGTAGCATGCGGTGTGTGCGTTCATCGCAGTGATAAAGTCAGCCCACTGGAGAGGTGTTTCCACCTAAAGAGGATGCTGAGGAGTGGGACAAACACATCCTTGGGTGGGCTCGGAAAGACCCCGTGGATGGGAAGTGAGAACGCCGGGAAAGATTTGTAGCATCTTATTAGTAAAGGCCATCTGAGCCTCTAATTAGAATTTGCCTAATGACCTGGCTGCTTCGTCATTTTCACTACCAGAGACGTTAATTTAAAGTGACAGGTACTTAGGCAAAGACAAAATTAATTTCTCCTTTAAAAAATAATTAAAGGGGCAGAGCGTGGATTCGGCTGCACCCCTGCCCACTGTCCCACCGCAGGAGGAGCTCCATGCCTGTGCTGCAGTGGGACACGTCTCGGTGAAGCTGGGAGGAGCAATGAGTCACACAGAGCAGATGTTTCTTACCCTTAATCCCTGCTGGAAAGGGGCCCAGACGATGGGATCATACGTCCATGGAGACACAGCGCCTGCTCTGCCTCGGTGGCTCTGGCGACGCTTGGGTAGGGTTGTCCCAGCCTTGCCAGCAAGTGATGTGTCCTGCAAAATGCACGCAGATACAGCACTCAAGATCCGTGGTTCTGCCCTCAAAACCTCTTCCTATTCTCCATCTTTTCACTGCAAATGGGTAAATTTGGTGTCCTTCAGCTGCAGTCCCTTGCCTTCAGCAGAGGCTCTGCTCCATCCTTGGAACAAGTCCACAACCAAACCAGTCTCAGCAAACTCCCTTCCACTTCCCCAGGTCACCCAAGCCCTCCTGCGGCCTGACCTGGGAGGAGGAAGATACCCAGAAAACAACTCATCAGTCTCCCAGCAGTGCCCATTCGCCATCCACAGGCAATGCGTGGGTGCTCCTCAGGGATGCAGAGCCGTTCACACCATCTGAGCAAAGACCTCCGAGGATCTCACACCTTCGCCGTGTCCCAGCCCATGGGACAGCGATGCTGAGCCATTCCCTCGGTGTGCACAGGCTGGGAAATCCCAGCTGCCGTATTCCTCCCCATCCCTCTTGGTTAAATCAGAGGCTGCGGTGGATTTAGTGTTCAGCACCGGTAGCCCATACCTCATCGTTCATGCCACATTGATTCTCAATTCCAGCCCTGTAGGTTATTTAATTGGGCAGATATCCCTTCAATTTTCTCCTCCAGCGATATTATTGATGGCTGAAGTCTATCCATTTCTTTGCACGGGGCTTCAAAAGGAGCCTGTTAACAATTATAACAGTCAAACACTTGGCTTTCGATTGTACTTCCCAGCCCCAGATCTCAAACAATCCATTAAGCCCATCTTGGGGGTATTAATTGTCCCAGGTTCAGTCCAGAGATAGCTCGCACTGCCCTTCAGGCTGAAATCATTACTCTTCCCTCTCCAGTTCCCTCCTCCAAATGCTTTTTGAGTTGTGAGCCAGGCTGGAGACCACGTCCCCCTGTAAATCTGCAGCGGGAGCTCACAGCACGGTGCCGACAGGATCAGGCAGTGGCCCTGGTCCCCAGCTCACCTAAATCACAGCCACATCGCTGTGCCCAAGCCGGGGACCGGCTGTCGGGGCAGGCGCCAGGATGGGTCTGTGCCTAAATCAAGCCCTGGCTTTTCCAGCCCCCATGAGCCTGCCCTGACCACGGGAATCGAGAGGGCAAACACCCCCAGTAAATCCCCAGTGTGGCACTGGGCCACGGCTGGAGGAGGTGGAGAGAAACAAGGACTTGTCCGAGTCAAGGCAGCAGAGGTCCAGGAGGGTCTGTCTGCCTCCTGTCCCCTCTGTGCTTTGCTATGTGATGAGAGGCTAAAGCTGCCAGGAGCAAATTGGTGAAGCGCTTCTGACTCCCTTGTTTCACCTCCAACATCCAGCATCGTACAGGGGAGGAAGTGTTTCACTTCAAGCTTTTTCCTTTTTCTCTTAATTTTTGATGGATGTAGTCTCCACCTTTATGCTATCCGAAAATGAATATTTTACTATAGTATAAAAGCTGAAATTACATGAATTAATTATATTCAAATATTATACTGAATCCTTGATTTGCACAGCGGAATAGCTGGTGTGGGAAGGGAATGTTTCAACCGTGCCTGCGCGGGGCAGACCCCAGCAGATGTGATCCGCAGGTGCAATTCCCCAGCAGCCCCCATTTCATTCATGCTTTTCCTCTCTATTTCTGCATTTTCTTGGGAGGGATGAAGATCAACAGGTTCACAGTTCCCTGGGGCTCCTGCATCGAGCTTTGCCCCTGCAGCTCTCAGGAAGATGGGGCTCCACGGAGAACACTGCTATTGCTGCTGCTAATTACTCCGGGGCTGCTGGCCCTGCACTCGCTCTTTAATTACCTGCAGGTCACAGCAGCGATTCTTCCCATATGAAAGCTTCACCAGTAATTTCATGTTTCAAGTGAACTCCGGGAGCACCCTGCGAGCCATTCTTTGCAGGAGAATAGAGTGTAATATCTACAATTAAGCGCGACGGGGATGGGCTGATAAGAGCGTGCGAGGAGCAAAGCAGAGCCGGCTGCTCCATTTGCACGCCCAGAGGGATTCCCTTTGCTGGCAGGGTTTTGGGGAGTGAGTGAGATTTGCTGAGGCAGCACCGAGACACCAGCCACGGTGGTGACACGAGGTGATGCTCAGAATGATGCTGAATCAGTAGGGTGTCCTGGTATCAACGCATCCAAGTCACGTCACGAGGTCATTGGGTGTGAAGAGGGGACAGGGCAAGGGGATGGGGGTGACCAGACGCCACAGCATCTCTCCTACACACCAGCCCCATCCTTTGCTCCTCTGAAAGTGCGCGACCCACCTGCACAAGGTGTTGGTTTGTGAACCATCATCAGTCTCACATCGCCATCCAGGCCCCACGAGTGCTGCCCCAGGAGCTGAGGATGGAGGCAGTGACGCAGGGAAGGGCTGGGCTGCGAGGAGGAGGATGGAGAGCCCAGGACCACGGCAATGTCGGGGTGCCTCAAGACGGAGGTGTTTTCACAGGGAGCACAGCGTGCGAAGCTCGTACACCATCTGCTCCTGACTGCCCTGCATCCAGCGAGCCAGTGCGCTGCTCTCTTTCCTACGTGCTAAAAACAGTTCTTTAAAAAGAAAATTAGAACAGAAAAAGGAAAAGGAAAACGAGGAGGAAACAAGAGATGGATGAACAAAGACTCCATGGAGACCAGAGGCTCAGAAGTCACAGAATCCCAGAATATGAGGAGTTGGAAGGGACCTGGAAAGCTTCCCCAGTGCAACCCCTGCCAGAGCAGGATCACCAGAGCAGTCACACAGGAACACGGCCAGGGCTTTGGGTGTCTGCAGACAAGGAGACTCCACAACCTCTCTGGGCAGCCTGGGCCATGCTCCAGAACCCTCACACTCACAAACTTTGGCCTCATCTTCAGCTTGAACCTCCTGTGCTCCAGCTTGGGACCATTGCCCCTTGTCCTGGCATTGGCCATCCCACAGCAGAGCCTGGCTCCTTCCTCCTGACACTGCCCTTTCCCAATGGATCCCCAGGAATGAGGGCACCCCTCAGTCTCCTCTGCTCCAAGCTCAAGAGCCCCAGCTCCCTCAGCCGCTCCTCAGCAGGAGATGCTCCACTCCCTGCAGCATCTCTGTGGCCCTGCTGGACTCTTTCAAGCAGTTCCTGTCCTTCTTGATGTGAGGGTCCAGAACTGGACGCAATATTCCAGATGTGGTCTCACCAGGGCAGAGCAGAGGGGCAGGAGAACCTCTCTGCCCTACAACCACCCCTTCTCATCCAGCCCAGGATGGCCTTGGCCTTCTTGGCTCAAGGGCACAATGCTGGCTCATGGGCCTGATCTGCACAGCAGCAGGTGTCCAAACCTGGATGATTTTGCCTCAAGGGTGACCCATGGCCCCTGCAAATCCTTTTGGGGCCACACTGATGGCCATTGGGTTGGGCAGTAGGTTCGGACTCAGGCCCTTGGGTCCTCACTGGTATCACCAGGCAGAGAAAATCCCGTCTGGGAGGAGGTGCAGAACAGCTCTGAGTGATGGAAATCCTCCTTCCATGGGCACAGAGAGAGAGGAAAGGGAAATAAGTTTGAAAAAAACCCCTCCTCTTTCCGGAGAAATTAAATTGGACTTCAAATTTACAGGGTCTTCATTTTGTTCTGGTGATAATGAATTAAGCTCTTGCTGGCAGTTATATTGCTACAGAAATAAGTACCAGTTAAAAGCACTTTTGGAAACTATGACTTTCATTTCAAAGCTGCCACAATTTACATTTAATCCATTCATTAATGCATTTATTTATTCTGCTCAGGTGCAAACCTTGCATCTCTTTCCTTTCCCAGGATTCACTGAAATGCCATTTTTAACCCAAAACCAGCTTACACACAGGCCCGGGGGCTGGCGCAGGCCGTGCTCCCCTTCAGCAGCAGGCAGGGCCCTCCAGGAGCTCCGGCATAGAAGTGCTCAACCAAAGCTCCCTCGTTCCTTGGGAGTGTGCAAGGGCCTCCTAACAGCACTTTGGAGCAGATAATCCAGAAAATGGGCTTTTTGCCTCTGCACAGCAGGAGGAAAAGCCCGGTGACCCTGTAGCAATGTTTTGGCTCCCTCTCACTATGGATCTCCCTGCTGACACGGAGCACTTTGAGCTGTAGAGACCAGACAGGAGTTTGCGGTAACTATAAGAACAGGCAACCAAAATCCCACTGCCCCCAAGGATGGCCTTGCCCCTGCAGCCCCAAGGAGCACCCCTGGGCAGTGCCCCACCAGTGAGGGCTGGTCCCCCTGGCCCTGGTCCCTGACAGCCCTGCTCACTATGGATCTCCCTGCTGACACGGAGCACTTTGAGCTGTAGAGACCAGACAGGAGTTTGCGGTAACTATAAGAACAGGCAACCAAAATCCCACTGCCCCCAAGGATGGCCTTGCCCCTGCAGCCCCAAGGAGCACCCCTGGGCAGTGCCCCACCAGTGAGGGCTGGTCCCCCTGGCCCTGGTCCCTGACAGCCCTGCAGAGTGTTGAATGGGAGCCAAGACCTGGAGGTGAATGTGGTTACCCTGGTTAACCAGAGGCACAGAAAACATCACGGCTTGCAAGGATCTCACCTTTGCCAGGCGCCCCAGCATCCTGAATCCAGCCCTCACCTCTCTTCCTATGCATGCCCCTCGCTTTCCACAGCCCCTCTCATGGCCATGCCATGATGCTTCCCTTCTTCCTGCATCCCAGCTCCTCCAAAAGCACCCGAGCTGCAGGAGATGCTTGCTCCATGGCTCCATCTCCAAAGACACGGCTGCTGGTTTGCTTTTGGCAGCCCCCATCCCATTCCACCCACCCACAGCACGGCTTTGCAAGGTGCCTGCTCCACGGTGGGTGTCTCCATGCAGACGCTGGCACCATCAGAGGCCACGGAGCCACCGTGCTCCCGCCAGCAATAGGATCCCAAACGCGGCCGTAATTTATGTGGCAGTTTTCATTACTTCCCTTCTCCAAAGACTTGCTCAATAAATTACCAGTTTATGAATTCTAAAGTGCTCTGCGCAGCCCTGAGCAAAAGGGAAGGGAAAAAAAATACTGCCCAGACCAGCTCTAAAGGCAGAGCTTTTCATCCTGGAAAGAGAGCCATTATTAAAATTATATCCCCTCTCCCCACGTGGACAACATTGCTTTCACGAGCCAGAGGAGAGCAATGCCCTCGCCGTTACTGCAGTGCCCAGAAGCACCAGGAAAGGTCAGGGCATGGGAGCCCCTCGTCACCCAAAGCACCACACAGACCTTGCCCAAAGACCCCCCTTGGAGAGCTGAGCCACCCAAGAGCATGCGAGGTGGTGGGAAGGTCTTAAGAAAAGGTTAAGTGGGGAAAAAAGCCCTATTTCCTAGCACTTTGGTCCAGACATGAACCTGGATTTCCATTAGTAGCTCTATTCTTGTCCACGTGAAACACCAGCCTTCCCCTGTCATCAGTGGTACCTGTGAGAGCGGAGCGCATCCCCTGGACCAGCCCCCCAGCAGCGCAAGGTTTGTGCCTCTCCCCATAGCTGTGTCCCTCAGAGAGGCCTGGCAGGTTCCTTAAATCCCATCGGAGAACTGCAAGAGGCAGAGGGAGAGATGAGGAGAGGAAACAGGGACTGAGGCTTTCATCAGAACACGACGAGTCGAGGGGAGTGGGAACGCTGCCGGTTGGGATGGGTGCTGGCAGCATAGAGGTGGCTCACTGAGATGGGGCTTTGGCCTATTTTAGCCCCATCCCTACCCCTGTCCCAGCCTCAGTGTCTCCCCAGGCTCAAAGGCAGCTCCAGGGATGCCGAGCCAGGCTCAGGCGCAGTGACGCAGGCAGGAGGCTCCATGATGGGTGTTATTGATACTGGACACCCATGAGCGCTGCCCTCCTGCACTGCAGCCGGGAGAAAAGGTGGGCAAGGGGCTCAGCAGATACAAAACCCCCACAGTGCTGCCTCCAGAGCCTTTCCACTCTGCTGGGCAGCAAACAGGAACACAAAAATGAATTAAAAAAAAGAAAGAGAGAGAAATCAATAACCACCACCCATTGTGTCTCCATCTGCCATTGATTTATGGCCCTGCTGAAAAGCCTTGTTGTCCACAATTATTGGGCAGTCAGCTCCTATTTGCCATGATTTCCTCGCCCCTCCTTTCCTCCTCCTGCCCAGCAGAGCCCATCCTGCCCTGTGCTGTCATGCAGGGGTCTGGGGGGGCGGTGGCCGTGTCCCAGTTGGGCCCAGTCCCATGGTGGGACAGTGGCCGCTTGTCAGGCCCTGCTCTGATCCCCCAGGGGCCTGGGGGCAGTTGGGGTGCAGCAATGGGAGCAGGGATGCGGGTGTCTCAGAAACAGAGCAGCAAAGGGGAAAAGAGCAGTCAGGTGGACTGCAAGCAAAGCCAACCAGAAAATTACATTTTGCCCTGAGCTGCTGAAAATTCAGCTTTATCTCACGAGAAACCAAAAGCTGAGCACAAGATTTCCTTTCTAGCCTTCTTGACAGCCTTCCCAGCTCGATTTTGCTCTTTTGGCCATTGCTATCACATGTGACAGACTCAGGAGGTCAGACTGATCCAATCAACCAAGCCTTGCAAGAGCAGAGGTCTGCAGGATGAGTTCCCCAAGATACGTGGTTTATTAAACCCACACTTCCTTTGGGGGAGAAAAAGGCTGTGTCAGAAAATCGCCGAGTGTCCTAAGAGTCAGCAGTCTGGTGCCTCCATCAGAAAAGCCCAGCACCTCCATCACCTTGCACCGAGCTGGGGCACCTCTGTTGGATTAAAGAGCGCTGCCTAATTCCAGCTGTGCCCCCAGCCTCCTGCCCACCTCCGTGCTCTGGCTGAGATAAACAGCCCTGGGAAGTGAGGAATTAACATTGCATCCCCAAGGCCAGGCTCGGCTTTGGCACAGGGACCCTGAGTGGGGAGATGGGGGTGGCTCGGCTCAGGACAAGTCCCAAGGACCAAGCCCTGGTTGCTCATGTGCAGTGACACTGAGTTGCCGTGCAGTGAGAGCAGTCGTGGTCTTCTCCAAAGACCTGCAGGAGACCAATGCTATGGGGGAGGTACGCTGGGGGTAGGTGAATAACCCAAAGTGGGGAGAGGAAGGGAAAAGTGGACTGAACAACCAAGCTGGGCTAATCCTCCTTCTGGAGACCAAGCTTTGACCTCCTGAAGCAGCAAAGCTCCCCTCTGGGACATGAAGGAGAAGATCTTCAATCATTTACTCTGTGGAAACCACGTCAATGGCTCTACAGGGGAGGCTGGAAAGCAATCGCTGCTTGCAGCCACAGAGGCGACAAAGCTGGATGTGGGGCTGAGACAAAACTGGCAGGTTTCTGTTCACCTGAGCCTGCAAAGCAATGATTATTTAGACAAGGTTTTGGAGAGAAAGAGAGATATTATGGAAGGGCTGATTGCAGAAAAGAGCCCTAAATCGAATACTTTGACCTAAATCAACTTGTGATTCAGTGAACGAATAAATGAAAATAAGCCTGCAACTGAGGGTCTTGATTTCAAGCAGGGTGGACATCAAGAGACAAAAGGAATTGGTTAGCGAAGCCAGTGGAGAGAGGTCATGGACACAAACGTGCAGGATGCCTGGAACTGCGTCAAGTGAAAAGGTGTTAGAGCTGCAAAAAATCCCAGGCGGGAGGAAGAGCAACTAAAAATAAAAGTTTGCAAAGCAGAGCTTGCCAGGTAATGGGCTGAGCCATCGCTTGAAGAGAGGTGCTAGGAAGAGGCAGGGACCCTGCACAGATTGGAAGAGAGGAGTCCTGGAACGGAGGTCACGGAGGCCACCAAGTTTTCAACAAAGTGGAAATGGCATCAAGTCGGAGTTATACCTCGCAAGAGAGATATTGAAACAAATAGCTGGTTATCCAGCCTCAGAACCCTGCTGGCTTCGAGAGCGAGAGAACAAGGGTTGTTATGTGAGGAAAAGAGGGGTGAGATTAAAGGATAACCCAGGGCACATCCTAGCGCTACCTGACCTCTGTTTTCAACCAGGGTGAGGTTGCCCATGGAGGTCAGAGACATGGGAGGAAGTGCAAGAGGGAAGCGGGAGACAGGAGCGAGCAGCTCCCTGCGGCAATGAAGAACAGGCACAAGGGAAAGCGTTTCTGCTAGCAATTATTTTTATCACATCAAGATAAAGTATTATTGGTTTGGCATACAGCACACGTGGGGGCTGTAGTTAAATACGAGACACAAGCCCATTAATCTGATCTTGTAGAGGATGAGGCTTCACAGCAGATTCAGGCGGCAGGGCTAATTGGAAGAAGTAAACAGCGTTACAAGGGCTCGGCGAGGGCAATCACAGCAAAGTGGATCCTCACATCCCCTCCGCTGGATCGACTGCTCCCACCCACCTGGCCAGGACTAAAGCACCTGCAGATGCAGAGCACAGAGGCACGCAGGAGGAACATTGCACGGGCTGGGATGGAGAAGAGGCAGCGAGGCGGAAAAGATGAGAAACCTCCCCAGCCTGACACCAGACACCACATCTGAAAGCTGCATCAGAAGATCTGCGGGTGGGAACCACCACACGACCACAGCAGCACCAGAGAACCCCTGCCTCCATGTAGGAATCCTCCTTTTATTTGATCATTGAAATAAAACTCTCTTAATCTGCCTAAGGCAAACAGTGAGACCGAGCCTGTTTAGCGCTTTGAACAGAGCCCCTGCTCCCCAGGGGAAAATTCAGATGAGACAGGTTGCAAAAATAGGAAGACGGGATATTGTACTGCAAGGCTCGAGTACCCTAGGAGTGGAATGAAATTGCAGCACAACAGCGTGAGGTGCAAGGCCAGGTACTTGGATCAAAATTATTCTTCTCTGCATTTTTGAAAGTCCCTTAGCAAAAGGGCCAGGTTGATGGAAGGAGGACAACGAGACAACTCTGCCCTGTGGCTGTGAATGAGACCATCGTAGTGCACAGAGGGGAGAAGCGCGTCCAACCTGCAGGGTAAGGAGTGATGGACACAACCTGGGGTCTGATCACCTACGTTCAGGAGAGAGGGAGACCACGAGGAGAGAGTCTGTGGTAGCAAAACGAAAGCCAAGAGGGAACAGCACTGGCAGCTACAAATACAGCAGGGTCTAAATACAAAGAAGGGAGAAAAGCTGTTGAAGCCAGAAGACAACGTTGGCACAAGGACAAATGGGCTGAAAGTGGCTGTGAACAACTGTGGAAGGAGATGTTCAATTATTCCCATGATCCAGATTTGGCATTGCCATCTGAGAGGCTCTGCCTGAGGAGCCAGCCCATGAAGGGAGCTGGGAGACATCGTGTCCATGGCAGCAGAGACCCGAAATTGCTGTTCCAGGCTCCTCTCCAGTCTCATTGCCCATTGCTGCAGGAGGTGGCAGCTTTCTGGGGTTTCTTCTGTAACAGGCCCTGGGTCTCCTCTGGACCTGTTACCATCTCTCCTGCTCTGATCCTCACCACCCAGCTGGGACTTCATCTCTCTTTGCGCCTGCTCCAGTCTGACCCACAGAGCCCCATTGCCAACAGCCTTGCACCAACGAGGATTTCATGGTGGAGAAAAACTGGCATCGGAGCAGCCAACACACCCAGAATTGCTGAGCATTTTTGGTTGGTGCCCTGCACCCAGGGTTACCCAGGGGTGGAAGCTGCCAAGGAGGACATCCACAGCTGACACAGAGCTCTAGAAATAGGGGGCTGCCATCGAGATTTCAGCCAACTGGGAAGAGAACAAGTTGAGGGTGTTTGTTCCCCTTAATGACCAGTGCTCACTGGCCAGAGCAGAGGGATGCTGTGTACTGGGCAGGTCAGTAATTATGGATAACACAGAGTGGGACCAGGGGACGGGGATGCCTGAGCAGTCTGTGACCAGCAGAGAGGACCACACTCAACTGTCCCCCAGGCTCAGAGGCCTTCCCATGCCCAACCTCGGCTGCCTCAGCCTTCAGTGACTCCCTGCTATGCGTTCAAAGGCACCCAATGATGTTTGCTCAAGCACTGCACTTTCATGCTGGCTTTCTCAACCCCCCCTTGCACAGATCTGGTGGTTCACCAGGGTCATCAGCTTCTGCACTACCTGTGTGTGCCCACCCACACCTCTGCACCTCCCCATAGCCGTGGTGAGGGGCACCCTTTGCATCCCTGTGCTCACAAGAAGCTTCCAGGCAGGGGTGCAGCTCCAGGAAAAGCAGCATCTGCTTGGCTTCTGCCCCCCCCACCACACTCTTGCTCTGTTGCCGTGGAAACCCAGCAGTGGGAGATGGGTTGCTTGGCAACGGGAACACCCGGCTGGACCACGCTGCTGACCCCAGGTACAGGGACCTTGGAGGGGGTTTGGTGGTCACAGAGATGCTCCCCTAAGTGAGGAAGGGGATGGTGGGAGAGCAGCCCCAGCCCCTGGGAGGTGGTGAAGTAAGCGGCTGCCACAGCACAGCCCTCACCTCCACCAGACACAGCAAAGTTTTCCATCAGAAAATGCAGGGCCCTGTGAAAGAACCAAGGAGTGAGCAACACCATTACATCTGATAATGAAGGCAACTGCAAGATGCATATCCTTCAGCATGCAGTCTAATCTCAACCAGTGGAAATACAAGAAAGGAGATCACTCAGGTAAGAAGTTAGCGTTTGCAAAAGCCGTCTGAAGAACCAGACTATCTGAGATTGCCAAGAAACAGATAAAAGCAGTCATTACAACCTGCCAATGTGTGTGATAAAAACAAAGATACAGCCAACACAGGCACAGAAAGGCACCTGCAGCCTCTAGCAGAGGCTTTGCAATAGGTGTGGGTTGCAGCATCCGAAGTTTGATGACAGCCAGGGACATCGCCCAAAGTAGGACACGAAGTAATTTTGCATGAAGATGCACAAAGGTACAGGGCGTACGAGCATGCAGCTGCAGAACATAGCAGCATCGACTCGGAGGCCCTTTTGGCTCTGGTACAAGGCAAAAGAATACAAATAAATAAAAAAGGAGCGTGATAAAGCATGCATAGCTCTTACTAGGGTCAGCAGAAACGCAGGGAAATGCAGAGCTGACAAAGCTAGCTCAAGCAAAACTGCACCTCAAACAGAATATGGAGAAAAAAGGAGCTGCCATGACAGGCAGCGGGAGATGAAAGTGGGGTTAAACGCTGGTGACCAGGGGATGGAGGTTTGATATGGCAATGAGCATGCAGGCACAACCAAAACACCGCATCAGCAGATTTCCACATCACTCGAGTGGACTGAAACCGTGATGGCAGCAGGGAAACCACAGAGACACTTCTTGGAGTGGAAATAAAATCAGAGACTGATTGGAGGCATAGGTTATCTGAAGAAGTCATCCACAAATAAAGTCAGCTGGAGGCACCTCATTTCTGGCCCAGCAACCTGAGCACCAAGGAGCAGGCACGGCTGGAGAGAAGCTGCTATTGCAAGCCATGGGCTGAGCGTTTCCAAGCCCGCTGTGAAGAGGAGGGATCACTGTCCAGACACCTGGGACATCCCAGCTCCTGCCCTTCCCCAGGCTCCTTCTGCCATGGGAGCAAGAGGCACATCCAGGCAGCCGCCCTTGCCTGACACCGCTGCGTTCTGGAGCTGCTCCCGGCTGCCCTCACCCTGGATGCGCACACAGATGTGAAATCACATCCTGTCCCCGGGGAAGCATCCCTGACATCTCCAGCTCCTTCATTGCCAAGCCT
>NW_010163235.1:73651-82159 GCF_000695765.1 Mesitornis unicolor | reverse complement strand
CCCCCCCCCCCCCCCCCCAAACCCCTGCCACAGCAGACCTTAAAAACTGTGGCTGGATTGCAGGCCTGGTGTGGAAACGCTTGGAGGAGAGGCCTCAGTGAAACAAAGAGGGGAAAGGACTGACCCCAAAGCCTGGGCTGATACCGAACAGAGGAGGGAAGAAAGAGGCCAAGGACACCACAGCTGAGAGTGTCAGGAGTTACAAAGCACCAGCAGACACTTCCAGCATGGTGTAGGGTGGCAGAGAGGGAACTGCCCCTTAAAATGAAAGCACAAATGGACAGGATTGAGGTGGCCGTACAGGCGTGAAGCAGCAGAGAGAAGAGCCGAGCCCCTCTGCTCCTCTGCAAGCCCCGGGAGACCCAGCCCGCAGCAGTCGAACTGCTCCCACACAGCCGAAACCACGACCCGCGCACAGCCGATCATCGCCATCGTTTTCCCCCAAACGCCTTCAATGGGAGCGCAGGGCAGGCAGCACCGCGACGAGTCACACCCCGACACTGCTCTCCAGGCACAGCGATACCGATGAACCCATTCCGGCGAGCAGACACCGACGCAGCAGACGCGCGGTGCGGAGCCGCCGTTACTCACAGGCAGCTGGGCTGAGCTCAGAGGGAAAGGGCAGCAGCAACAGCTGCCAAATCAGAGTGGTTTACTTTTCCCACTTTCCCATCTGGTGAGATGAGAAACGGCAGCAGCAGAGATGGCCATGAGGGCAGGGTCGGGCAGGCAGGTCCACAGTAGGGTCTTGTGGCCACAGCCCATGGGCATCTCGCACCCCAAACAGTAAATTTTAGAAGGCACAAGGATACAGCACCACAGTACAACAATATTTTAAAGAAGATGAGAAGGCAGCATCCCCTCACACAAGGGTACAGCAGTTTCAATAGAACAGCTCTGGATGCTCGGTTGGGATGGGTTAACCAGATCCCCCAGTGATCCCTCAACCCCATCCTGGTTGGCTTAGATCAGCATTTTGGGGACTGTCTCTGGGGGAGCACAGAGGGGCCTTGATCCAATTCAGACCCCGTGGATGAGCAGCACCGTGGGGATATCGCACGTGGAAAGGTCTTCAGGGGACCTGGTACCAAGGATCACCAGTGGGTGGGGGTTTTGGTGAAAAGCTGCTTGTATTTTATTTATTTGCTTCAGAAAAAGTTGGTTTTCTTTTTTTTTTTATTGTGGAGGTAAGCAGCTAATTGAGTGCAGGTTCTTCAGCTAATGAAGAAATGAGCTGAATAATTAATTATTTGAAGATAAATTATTCATGGCCAGTTGTGATTCCAACGTGGGAGCGGGGGGCTTGGAGTGTTATTTAGTTATTTTCATCTTTAAAAAGAATAATACATGTAAGCACCCCACCCAGCCCCTCGGAATCACTGCTGAGGGGAGAGATGGGGGAACCAGGGGGGACAAGGACAGCTTGTTTCAATGGTTGGTTGCCTTCCAGAATAAAACGGGATCCAAGTGAGCTGGTGCTGCACCTGTAAATCACCTCTGGCCTCTGCAGAGACGCTGATGGAGCACAGCCCCTCCAGTCACATCAGGCCTGTCCCCTGGGCCAGCCTTCCTTCTGAAGTCACCTTTACCCGTTGCACACTGGAGAAGCAGCCAATCCGTCCCCCTGGCTCTCACCTCGCGCCTTGCTCACTCCACCACTCCTATGCTGGATGATGAGCCCTGAGCCTCAGCAATAACGACGGTCATTGCAGACAATGCTGACTGCAGCCAGAGAGGTTTATGCTGGAAACCCCTTGCAGCTCAGACCCAGGGCACCAACCATTTGGGAAAGGGCCACCAGGGACCCCCACGGTCCTTCGCTTGCTCCACATTGAGTACCCTGGGGGCAGTGATCCGTGCTGGCGCAGAGCCCTTCGATTACTCACCGTTTTACATGATCTGTCTCCCTGCACGCGGACATACAAATAAACTGGCTTTTCTTGGCTCAGCAGCTTGTGACGGCAGCTTTGTGTGGCCTCGTCTGGTCAAAGTGTGGGATCATCTCATCCCATCGCTGCCACAGGGACCTCATCTGCTCAGCATTTCCTCCCCACACCGTGGTGCCGCAGCACACCCGGAATTTTACCATTTCCCCTTCAAGATATTACACGACACTAAAGCATGGAGGGAATCCATGGGAGATCCCGACGGAAACAAACACTCGTCGATACCTCCATTAATAACGGCATTTTGAAAGCCGTCAGTGATGACCCAGTAAATAAACCCCTTTTAATTCTCCACAGTACACCTGAAGAAAATGAGAGGCCTTATATTACTAAGCAAAAGGTCTGAAAGCCTTAATACACCCAGATCTTAACACCCCATAGCCACGTGGATGCCTCCAGACCACAGACCTGCATTGAAGACCCTGGTTGGGTTTGGCCTACCCTTCACCAAGCCGTGAGGACTTGCAAAGGCATTTCCAGAGCCTGCTCCCTCCCTGCTAACATCTCCAACGGGTTTTCCCATGGCTTTGCCCCAGGTTGACCCCATTTCTTCTCCAAGAGCTGCAATAACACCAAGATCCCTCCAGCCCCCGGGAATCTCCCAGCTGTCTCTACCAACAGAGCCATTTTTGACACAGAAATTAGTTTCCCACTCTATTTAAGTGCTTTCTTATTGTCTCTGACCCTTCTGGTCATGCACACTCCATTAGTTTCTTTGATTCCTTCCAACTGCTACCTGTATTTTTAGATAACATCCCTTTTTTCAGCATTTGCCAAGACATTTATTTGTCTGTTTTCTCCCTCCTCCCTTCACCTGTGCACTACAGAAAGCCCAGTTTCACAACACTTGAAGCATAACACATTGCTTCCTGCCTCGTCCTGCTACCCTGAGAGACCCACACCGTAGACAGGGGCTGTAATCAAGTGATGTTTGCTCCTACTTGTGGCAGTCATGGGTTTTCTTTTTAATTTGTATTTTTCCAGCCAGCAATTAAGGCTCCTCTGGCAGAGGGGATGGGGCTGCGGTGGGCGCGGGCGCTGCACTATGAAGTCATCCATCACTTCGGTTCGGTTGGGGGCTGTTTTGTTCTTCAAGTCACAAAGTGTTCCCGAAGTCGCCCCTCTTTCTACCCCCGACTCCTGAATCATCTCCCTACAGCTCACAAACAGATGGCTCAGCAATTTATCCTGTTTGCCAGCAAAAACTATGAGTTTAAGCTCATACTTTAAACTATGAGCGTTTAAGCAAGCTCACACCCATTCTCCAACTTTTTAGCTCCTCAGGCTCCTGCAGGTCAGCATCATCTGTACCACCATGCATCTACCAACACCTCGCCCCCAGATTTATAGGGTGCAGGTCCCACGAAGAGGACTATCATGCTTTTTACCCATGCATGCCCACAGCACTGGTTCAAGCCCCACATATGACCCTCATCCTGGGGGCCGCAGGCCAATTTCTCCACCACTCCAGCTCCACTCTCAGGGCACCCCACAGCCCTTTTGGCCCCCATTTCCCTGCCATGGGGCCAGGGAGTGTGCAGATGGGTGCAGGAAGCCTCAGCCACCGCATCAGCTGGGTTGGGAGATGCTGAAACACTCAGGGTGGGTCAGGCAGGTTTGCCCCAAGCCCTGGGCAGCTGTCACTAATGAGGCCTCCACATGACATCTTCATGTCCCCCATAATGTATCGATGCCTCTCTGTGTGATAAAAGTCCTTATCTGGGTCACCCCATGCTCTTCCTAATCTATTTTCTCTGGAGGCATTCAGTGATAGCCCTTAACCACACGGCAGACAAGAGCAGTTGCTCAGTTTGAAATCATCCAAGGACTCCCAGGGTCTGGAGGGGCAGAAGAGCTGAGGTCTTGCCTGGCTGCATCATGCAGGCATCTGCAGATCACCAAGAAGTCACCCGTGCTCCTGACCAGCCTAGCACAAACCCAATGCAGATGGGGCACCCAAGAGCTGGCCCAGGAGGACTATGACTGAATTTCCTTGCAGAGAGCAAGATGAGCAGCACCTAATGGAGAATGCTCCCATTTCTCCTTATGGAGGAGCTGGAAAGGAGCCACACATCTAGAAGACATCCCAGGCAGGGATTGAGATGGGCAAGGAAAGGGAAAGGCAGTATCTCATCAGGGATGGGGGCTCGCAGTTCGGCAGTGCTCGAGCAGCGGGGAGCAGTGGTGGATCAACATCAGTTGGCTCCCCTGAAAGGGGCTGTCAGCATCAGCCACTGAACTGGTGCTGGATGCACTTCACAAGAGGAGGGGAAAGGAAAGAGCAGCACTGAGGATGGAGCACACAATGCTTGTGCTTGTCCCACCAGCCCCCCTGGAGGGGATGAACACCCCGGCCCTGCTCTCTCAGCCCTGCAGGAGGGGTGGGATGCTCCAGGACCGATCCCTCCGTATCAGGAGGGGAAGGATAGCACGAGCAGGACATCTGTTGCACTTTCCTCCATGCAGTTATACTGAATACCCTGGGTACCTCTTCTAGCAGGAGACTGCTAAACTTCTTCACCCCTCGGATGCAACAGGAGCAGCCCAGTTACCAATGAATTACCCGAATATCCCACCGTTTCCCACGCGGCTCTCCTGACAATCCCACAAAGCAATTCCAAATGAAGAAGGCTCAGGGACTTCCCAAAGAACCTAAGGATGCTCGGTTGGAGCAGTGCACGCATTTGGTGCCTCCAGTTCAAAGCGTTGAGCTCTGGGCAGCGCTCCTGGGCCTTCTGGATGCGAAAGCCACCAGTGACCCCACCAGGCCACCCGGGTACTGCAAGGGACTCGCCACGTCCCCTCCCTGTCCCAGTGACGGCCTTGACCAAGAGAAGAAAGTTAACAGTTTTGGTCTGGTGGTTTTTTAAATGTCCTTTAAGTGACTGAAGTAGCAGCTGAGAAAGAAGCACTTGAAAGCAACTTGAGTCTGGTTAAAGCTGGTTATCCATCTCGATTTGCATAATCATTATGCAAATAGGGGTTTGCATAATGTTGCTATGATCTACAATCACTTTAGGGCTTTACTCTGTGAAAAGACCACAGAGAAGAAGTTATTCAGCAGCTGTCCAGAGCCGACTGCAGCTCGGACACCACTGGGCACATGTGCCAGAGACGCTGCTATTTCCCCCTCCTGCCCAGTTTTTGGCTCCTGTAGGGGCTGGGCCTGACTTTGCCACTGCCCTTGGGCGATTTCAGGCTCCACGGAGCTGCACCTCACTCCTTGGCATCAATTCCTCATCCAAAAGCAGAGGCAGTTTTGTGGCTGTGTTGCTGTGCCCAGCCCGCACTAAAGCTGCGAGCTCTTCCCCTCTCCCTTTTACAAGCCCTGCAGTGAAAGTGATGCCCTGTGATGCAGAGCCAGCCAAATCCTGCCAAAGGAGACCCCAAACCCAAAACCAGGCCTCCCCCCACCCCCCTCAGCCATCATCCAGCTGGAACAGATTCGACTCAAGTGCTTGGGGCAATCAAATTGATTCAAACCTGCAGGAAAAGTCCTTCAGAAGTGCTGCCCTTCAGCCCTACCCCACAGCAGCACCCAAACTTGGGCAGATCCAGACATTACTTCTTACCTGGTAGGACTGAGCAGGCTCCTGCAGCTGCTCCTAAAGACTCCATCCAGCATCCACACAGCAACCACTATGGGCCTCAGCACATCACACCCCGTGCTGGGCTCTCTGCAAGGAACATCACCGCACAGCAGCTTCAGTGGGGGCTCTGGCAGGAGCAAGCCCCAAGGCCACTGGTGGGGTGAAGGCTCCCCCACAGCACGAGATGCAGATTCTCCCACAGGCAGTTGCAGCAGCAGAGGCCCCACAGCAGCCACCCCAGAGAAACCCAATTCAACAAAATTGCCCCCACGCAACCCTAAATCAGTGAAGGGATCTCTAAAAAAAACCCAGACAAACCCACACCTTCGCAAACTTTTCCTATAGAGAAAGCCAGGAGCAGAGCCACCCCACAGCACCCAGGACCTCCCTTGGCCACTGCCCAGGCTTTTATACCTGCCCACCTCAGCTAGTGCAAGGGGGGTGGGTCATCTGGCTGATTGACAGCTGGGAGGGCCAATGGGCTCCCTCCTCTGGCACTGGGCTGTACACCTCTGAACACCAAAAACAGAATACCAGGATGGCAGGGGATGGAAGGGACCTCAGAGATCCCCCAGCGCAACACCACAGAGCAGGATCACCAGAGCAGTCACACAGGAACACGGCCAGGGCTTTGGGTGTCTCCACACAAGGAGACTCCACAACCTCTCTGGGCAGCCTGGGCCATGCTCCATAACCCTCACCCTGACAAAGTTTGTCCTCATCTTCAGCTTGAGCCTCCTGTGCTCCAGCTTGGGACCATTGCCCCTTGTCCTGGCATTGGCCATCCCAGAGCAGAGCCTGGCTCCTTCCTCCTGACACTGCCCTTTCCCAATGGATCCCCAGGAATGAGGGCACCCCTCAGGCTCCTCTGCTCCAAGCTCAAGAGCCCCAGCTCCCTCAGCTGCTCCTCAGCAGGAGATGCTCCACTCCCTCCAGCATCTCTGTGGCCCTGCTGGACTCTTTCAAGCAGTTCCTGTCCTTCTTGACCTGAGGGCCCAGCACTGGACACAAGATTGCAGCTGTGGTGTGAGCAGGGCAGAGCAGAGGGGCAGGAGAACCTCTCTGCCCTACAACCCCCCCTTCTCATCCACCCCAGGATGGCCTTGGCCTTCTTGGCTCAAGGGCACATTGCTGGCTCACGGTCAACCTCTGCAGGTGGTGCTGGTGGCTGGGGGTGCTTTGGAGCACGTCACCAAGAGCCACCTCCATCCATTCATGTCCCAGTCAAATGCAAAACCATCTGAAGGATGAGGCGAGGCCTGGATTTATTCAGACCTTTGTCTGGTCCCCACCACGTCCTCGCTCCAGCGCCAGAGCGAGGAGTGGTTTTATCTCCTCATATCTCAAGGTTATGAAAGCTACAGCAAGCGCAGGGGGATGGTAGGCAGCATCCTGGAAAGAAACCAAAAAAATGGCAAAAAAAAAAAAGAAAAAGCAGCTGCAGCAGCTCTTTAGTGATCAATCTGAAACCACAGGGATATAAACAGAAGCGCAATGTGAGTTGGCTCTGCTCTCCTCAGCCTGAGCAGGACCTTCCCGGAAAGCCTGAGCACATTCAGCAGCGGCGGCTCCTCCAGAGAAGCTGTGCGATGGAGGACGAAGGAGGCTGATGGGCTCGGGGGTCCCTCCCCGCCTTGAGCTTTCCTGCGGGAGGTTTGTGTAGATGTAAACAACTCGGATCAAAAAGAGGAGCGGTGAGGAGGAGCTCCCCAGCTCCGGATTATATTTGGGTTCAAATCCCAACTCTAGTGAAAACTTGGTGGTTCAAACTGAGTGGAGCAGCTTCAAAGGAGACCACGGGGACCCACTTCCAGCCATCGGCTGTGGGACCTTCCCCGATGTCCTTGAGGTGAGTGTTTAGGCTGGACCCCCTCCTCTGGAGGATTCCCAGCAGCCAGATCTGAACATCCCCCCTTTCCCAGCGGGTACCTGAGCAGAGGGCGTAATGGATAGAGCTGTGGAGGGAACACCGCTCCCACCGTGAGGATTAATACCCAGCAGAAAGCCACCACTCCCTTCAGCCCACACGCAGAAGGCAGCTGAAGCTTTGCTTTCCGTCAAGGCCGTGATTCAGAACCCAAACCAATTAAAACCATCTCAGTTCTGGGCTGCAGCTCCCTTCATGGGCTGTCTCTACTCAGCAGCTTGTGCTGGAGTGATGCAGAGGTGTCAAACGCTGAGTGACGCGCTCGGGAGCTGGAAAACGTGATGAAGAGGTGCTGTCACGTTCAGTGATGGGATGCTGAGCCCAACAGCAGCTGCTCCTGTGCTCCGTTCCCTTCCACATCGTGGCTGCTCACCTGTGTGTAGATGGCTTTTATAGTCCTTCGTTATATATTTTGGTTTTCCCAAGGGTCAGCTGAGAGTGCGCTCCTGTGCAGCCTGACCTCCACAGTGGCTCACAGCATTTTGGAGGCAGTGGTGGTTTAGGATGTGTGCAGATCCCCTAAACTCTCCTTGTAAGCAGGTCCCATAGCTGCCCCCTGAGACTTGAACTGCCCACGGGTCAGTGACCGGGGTGGGGTGCGGTGACAGGAGGTCCCACACAGCGACCGGCCCCACGCTGGCCTGGAGAGAGGTGACACTGTCAGCAGAATGGAGAGCAGATGGTGATTCCTCTCCATGGCGTGACAGAGGGGACACAGAGCCAAGGGGGAGACCCTGAGCCAGGCTGGAAGCTCTGGGTGCCAAGGGGGACAAGACGCAACACTGAGACCTCTTTCCACCCCGATCACTCCCAACCCATCAGGGTCCTGTGTGCACCCTGAGCTCGGCTCCTCTCCTCCTACCACCAGTGCCTTCTGCCCACCCTCCTCGGCAACAGCCTCGCCGCACTTCAAAGCAGTGCAAACGGGGCTGCAGAGCTCCCCAGCTTTCCCCGACATCAAAAGCTTTCCTTATTTATGTTTTGCATGGCAGCAAGAAGCCATTGGGATATGGGAGGTTTGTTTTCCCTAAGAAGCCAGACTATG
>NW_010163235.1:24657-73620 GCF_000695765.1 Mesitornis unicolor | reverse complement strand
ATTCCTCAGCAGAAACAGAAACCCCAGTAAAAGCAGGAGGAGAGGGTTGGGGTGGGAGACGTGAGCTGTCTCTCTCCTTGCTTTGTTTCCATCCCTTACCGCTGTCCTGCAGCCTTGATCTGATCCATGTTTCCAGCTCTGTTCTGGTGGAGTTTGCTGAGCACACAAGCAGGGAACTTCCAGCCAGGGGAAAACGGAGGTTTTCGGGAGGATGTTTTATTCATAATAAAATACCCGAGCCTGACACGTGTGAGGACAGACCCTGCCGGGGGCGGTTGCTGGGAGGATGCTGGAGGACGCGGTTTCTTCTCCATGACTGGAAGGTGCATCTGGTCTGGCTGATCGCAGCGCCCCGTTGCGACAGGTCGTGCTGGAGAGCAGGAGATGTATCCGGAGAGCTGTCACTGGAGCATCGCGCAGCAAAACTGCATTGCAAATGGGCTTGATCCCCCAAAAGACCACCCTGGGGAGCCACAGGGACCACAAAGGGGAACAGCTACATCCATCTGGAAGGGATGTTCTGGGTCAGTTCAGTCGCCTGCTGTTGAAGGCAACCAACTCATACGATCACCTTTTACATTAATGTTTCGGCCTCTGTCTTGAAACTGTGTGGGCTGCTTTCCTCCTTATTTCCTAAACCTTCTTTACATCTCCTAATTTTTAGTTTCTAATGAGTTTTCCTCTGCAAAGACAGTCCTGCAACCTAACAGGCTCTTCTCCTTCCCTGACGTATTCTTCACCTCATTTTTAACAGGCCAAGGAACCCATTCTCCGTGTCCCCTCTCCACAGATGGGTGCTCCAGCCCCTACAGCAGCAGCAGGGTCCGCTCCTGCCCTTTCCCTGCCTGAATTTGCCTTCAGGAGGAGACCAGAAGATAGCAGAGCGTTGCAGATACACCTCACCAGCGATTCAACCACAGGCATTCATCCTCCCTCCTCAGCACTGACGGTGCTTCCCCGCACCGCCACTCATGCGTTCCTAATATTTGTGCTGGGGTCAGGCACCAAATTACTCAGTTGTCCTCGGGACCCATCCCCTGTGAGGCAGACACCACCTCGCAGCACACCAGGCTGTCAGCTCCTCTTTGGCGAGCGCCTCCTGCACTTTCCACCCTCCCATTAATCCCTGTCCTCATTAATAATTTCCCACCAGGCACTGTCTCAGGCACCTTACTGAAGCATGGAGAGCAGACCTACAGCATTTCCTCTGTCCGGCACCTAACGTGAGATGAGCCTGACATCTTCTGTGCCGCATCTCACGTCGTCATCTATTTCGCTCTGTGTTTTTAATGATTCTTTCCTTCCAAATTTGTACTAAAGCCTTGTATACTCCAGGGGCTGGGTTAATGCGCCTGAACTTGCTCAGATCGTTTATGTTTCCGTTTCTCAAACAAGGAGTGAAATCTGTGGAGGAGCTTGGGTAAAGAAGCATAAAACCCCAAACCACACATCCTGCGCTGTGCCTTCGTGGGGAAGGTGAGGGTCCCCGGGCAGGGGTGCAGGCAGGGATGGGTGAGGAACGGCCGTATTCGGGTCACACCAATCCATCATCCTCTGCACCGCGGCTGTGACAGTGGCCAGGAGCAGATGCCTGGAGACTGATCACAGGGAGAGGGAGGAATCTGGTCCTGCTTCTGCTTCCAGGGGGTGGAAATCCTGACTCAGAAGTCATCTCATCAGTCTGGGGCTTACCCAGCCATGATATAACCCTGTCTTTGGTTAATTTGCCTTATCAGCTTTTGAACTCGCTCGCATTACTCAGTGCAGGGGCGACATCCGTGCTGGGAGGTGAATCTGGTGGCAGTCGTGACATGCCCGGGTGCAGGCAGCATTTCTGATAAGAAAGGGGTGTTTTCACCCAGACAGACTCCAGTCCATGGCGTGACTTGAACTGGCAGGATCCCTCTGAGCTAATCTTTAGTCAAGGAGAACAAACTCACTGACAGCAAGGCTGGGCTTGGATACAGAAACGCTGCGGGCAGATTTTCCTGGAAAACAGAGGAGGGCTGTGGTGCGAAGGCTGAAAAGGAGCTTTTGCACGGTGCTGGCGATGCTGATGAGCAGGACCTGCTCTCTGGTACCACCCACAGAGCTCAGCACGGCCGCGGGTGCTGCTGGGGTAGGTGCTGTGCCGAATTTGCAGCAAGAAAACTCCAGTTGGCTGAGGATGCTGTGATTTCTGTCTTCAGAAATGCTGCACAGTCCCACAAGCACACATTATTAAACATTTTCTAGCAGACTCCTCCTGTCCTTTATTGAAATGGCTACAAATGATGGGGGTTGTTTAGGGCCAGAGAAATCCTTACAGTCCTTCCATGCCCCTCATCTCTGCTTCCTCTCTGCTTCTTAATGTTGCTGAATACACCCTCCCTGGGTCCTCCTTGCTCGCAGCACTGCGAGAGGAGCTTTGAGAAACTGAGGGCCGGTATTGATGGGTCTTGGACCAGAAAAGGGAAAAAGAGGTTGGATGTGACAGGGGCTGCACTGGGCACTGTCTCCAAGCTGTCTCATCCCTCCAGGGCGCTGCAGGGGGTGCAGGGGGGACCTGGGAGGCTGTGCCCACCTCCACTGCATTGCGATGCTCCACCAAACCCCCAAGGGTCCCCGCTTTCCCCATGCTTCCACCTCCAGGGAGGCAGAAGGCCACGGTTCGCACTCAAGTGACGCATCCTAGATTGAGGGTGGCAGCGCTGTCCCCCCCGTGCTGTCACCCTCCTGTCCCTGGAGCCACCCAGCTGTGACAGCCAGACCAAGCGCCACTGCCCCGGCTGTGGGGAGAGCGCAGGGGACCTGGCAGCCCTGGGCCCATGGAGATGGGGTCTGACACCCCCTGGGGAGGCTGCAGGGTACAGGGGTTGGGATGGAGGCAGCACATGAGGGGCTCCTGGGGGCTCTCTGGGAGAGGACACCCCCAACCCCACAGCGTGAGCCCCTGTTGCCAGACTCTGGGCAAATCTGGCTACACCCCATCCTGCTCTGATGCATTTCCACGCTGGAAATGACAGCGATGGGACCCAAACTGTCCCCCTTGCACCCCTGTTACAGTTTAAGGGAAGGACAGGAGGTGTCTGTAGGACTCTGGGGGGTCAGAGATCAGTTCTGTTACCTCCCCTTTCTGGCCACAGTCTAAAAACCCGAGGTTTGGGGGTTTTCCTGACCTCCTGGGTGGTTTCCTATCACATCTTGGGATGACTGGGCCTACCTCCATGTGCTCGGCAGCATCCACCACCATCCGCTCCTGGCACCACTGCGATCCCTGGTGACAGTCACAGCGGTCACAGCGCCCACGGGGCACTGCTCGGACACTGCCACTGGGGACTGCTGGGACCGGGTTTGTATAGAGTTAAATATCCTTTGTCCCTCATTAATTCCCTTTTCCTTTCCCCTGTTGTTTTCATTAAACTCATTCTAGTCTTAACTTCCAACCTTGTGTGAAGCACCTTTTCTCTATTCCCTTTTTCTTTAATCCTGTGGGGGACAATAGAGAGAAAATCCTGCTCCCTGGGTTTGCCCTGAACCCAAAACGGAGACAGCCCCACCGCTGGCAGGGTCAGCACATGGTGGATCTGCCTGGGTGACACAGCCATGGGCAAAGCCCTCAGCATCCCCACAACCCCCTGGGCCGGTGCCTTGCCCTGGCCAGAGGCTGTGGGGATTTTGGAAGGGGACAGCAGCATCTTCCAGGCTCACAGCCCTGCTCCTGGGACCCTGGCCTGCCCCAGAAATGCAGCAGGACATTCGTTTCTCCTCTTTTTCCCCCCCTCTGCCTGCTAAATCTGGCTGGAAAACAAGAAAACAAGAAAACTCTTCATCAAAATGTTCCCCCAGATGAGCAGTTTCTCTCTGGTTCCTGTTTTGGTTATATATTCCTTTATTTTTTCTTGCTCCCCGTAGGAGACTTTCCTCTGGCTTCTCTATTTGGTTTTATTTTTTTTAAATTGGAATCCCTTTTAATTAAAGGAAGAAGGAAAAGCCCTTCAGTCCCATTCAGCTCAGAGCAAATTGGCCCTTCTCTCTTTCGAGGAGGCTCAAGGCACAGTTTAGGGTTGGATTCATTTCACGAAGCGATCAGAAAATTCAAAGCAGCAGGATCAGCTCCATCTCACATTTTCTCATTTCCCCTTGGCTCCTATTCCCCAAACTTTTAAATCCCCACTTAATTAAAAAAAATAAGTTCCTGTCACTTGAAAGAGCCCACTTTTGCCCAAAACTGAACAGAGGCAAAAACCACTGTTGAAACCCTTCCAGCCCAGCACATAAAGCATCGCTTCCTCTACCCAAATCTGCGTCGCTCACTCTGGGTTTCTAGAAACAATACAAACTGATTGTGGAGTGGGTAATAATAATAATAATAATAATAATAATAAATGTGCAACTGGAGCCGTAGCGAAGCAGCACCGCACTCTCTGCCCAGAAAAGCCCATTTCTGAGCCCATTTCCTTCCTCTGTGGCCGTACCCCGGCAGCACCATATAAAGACACCCCAAAACCAGCAGCCCCCGGAGCAGGGTGGTGAGGACCAGTGCCCCCGGCATTTGCCTCATCACAGAAGCCAGACTAATGTGTGGTGGCTGCTAAGTGCTCTCTGAGGAGATTAAGTGCCAGTAATTAATCTTTGGCGCTCAGATAACCAATTACTCAAGCCAGGGAAGCGGGCATTGAGCTGGATTCGGGGAAGCTCGTGTGTGTGGGTGCTGGCAGGGGTCGGTCCCCCAGGATGGTGATGGTCCCACTGCGTCCCCGCTCCTACCCGGGGCTGCATCCCCCACAGGCATTGAAGCACACGGGGAGGGCAGACAAGGAAAAGGCAGTTTTGACCTGGGAGGTAAACTGAGGCAGAGCTCAAATTAAAATAACCCGGAGTCGAACCACGACATCCCCCCAGGCTGGCGCTGCCGGGGCTGCACCAGGGAGGCTGGCGCCAGCCCCCATTAAAAGGCCTCTTCCATTTCTGGTTTCTCTGATACAACTGGGTAAGAGTATTGACATGTCAGACCGGTCTTTTATTATGATCCATTTATGCCGTTAATGTAATCTCCTCCTCTTGGATTGCTCAGTTACGTATTAATACTGTAAGAAACTCAGCATTTCTTTTAGCTCTTCATTGTCTGAAATGAGTCTCAAACTCTCTGTGTGACAGGGTTTTGATGGACGGTCATATTTTTAGCTGTGATCATGCCTCTGAAATTAGAGACATGTTTTTAAAATATTTTATCGCACGCGTTTATATTCGTTTTCTTAATCTCTGTTTTACCAGTTATCATTCTGGTTTTACTGTCGAATCATTAGCGCTCGTTACAAGTGTGATGTATGTATACAGCGCCATTTATTTGCCGTTCTTAGCATAACAAGGAGGGGAAAAATGAAACATGAATATGGGGAAATGATCAGTGGCTGCTTTACTTTTTTAATAGGGAACGTTTGTAAGGAATTGCTTTGCTGAGGCACCGCTGGGTCCGGCAGTCTGAGAGTCTGGAGGAAGACATGGAGGATTCAGGAATGGGTGATGGGAACGGGCCTGGGCTGCTGCGGTGAACGTCCCCATGGCCACCCCGGCAGCGCTGAGTCCATCCCATCCCTGCGCTCGGCTGGGAGCACTCAGAGCCGTTATTTGCTCTTCTGTATAATAGGATAGCAATGAGGAGGTGCATTAGCCCAACGCAAATTACTGGGCTTGGGGAAAAAAAAAATCTCTGGTTCACGTTTTATGAATCAATTCCTTCCTTTAATGACTTCAGCTGCCCTGAAAAGTGGAGGAAATTACCGCTGTTGTGCTCCCTGCTGCAAGGGAGTTTATTGGTGTGGATCTGAGCCGTGGTTCCCTGCCAGCAGAAGCGATGGAGAAGCCTTCGTCCCCACAAGGAGGAGCTGGGCATGGCCAAAGACCATCCTCAACCCAAATCCCAAATCCCAGACACGGGGTCCCCAGCTGATGCCTCCTTCTGCCCTCAGCTCCTGCCTTGGCCTGTGCAAAAGAAAGGTGGAAAACGGACAAAAACGGTCCTGAATATGGGGTCCAAAACATGGGGACGCGAGGCCACCCCTTCTCCACGCTGGGGTAGCAGCGGCCGCTCCACTCGGCTGACGACCAGGAGCCCTTCTCCTCCAGAAATTTGATGGATGATCCCAATTATATTCTTCCAGCACTGATTTAATGTAATGTTTTATTAATAGCAACAATCAGAGGAAAGCAAACAGCTTATTCTGCGCACGCCATTCCCTCTCTGCTTTACTTTCCCGCATTCATACACACGGCGAGCCCTTGATGGCACGGCTCGGGGGTTGAGGAGGAGGAGGAGAGAGGGGAGAAACGCACAGCAATTCACCGGGCAGGGCAGTGGCTCGTTAGGACGTCCTCGGCGGAATTAATGCGACTGTGGCAATATTTTCTTCATTCATCCTTTACGGATTACTTGGAGGAAACTGCAAATCGCTGGTTTGTTGCCTTGGATCTTAAAAGACCATATGAAAAGACAGGGGGGGAAAAAAAATCATCGGCGGTTTTGCATTGCTGGTTTTAATGCTCTTTTGTTGTGGAAGGAGCGATGGGAGGAACATCGTAAATCTATTAGAGAGGTCCCCGACTGCTCAGGCTTGGCATGGGGGTGCTGTGGGGTGCACCCTGCATCGCTGATGGGGGGGATTTGGGGCACGCTGGAGCCAAAAGCGCAGCGCCACAGAGACCGAGGCATCCCCACGTCAAACCTTGCCACGTGCCAACACCAAACCCAACCTCAGGCTTCATTTGCTCCTCCTGTCATTAGCAGCTCTCCATCACCCCGTTTGCTTTCGCACTGACTCGTTTTAGAGGTGATACACAGCCCCTGGGCCATCCGTAGACACGAGCGTTCCTTGGTTCGTTATTCCAGCTTTTGCTCCTGGCTCACAGACAGAATTTAAGGATCTTTCCAATCAAAAGTGCGCTATATTGCGGTTAAATGATTTCTCTCCCCCCCAGAGCATCATTCATCAGGCACACGATGTAACATCTCTCGCCCTTTCTCAATCTCTTTTGGTGAATACTTAAAAGGATGGGAGGGGGGGAAGGAAAAGAGAGAGAAGGATTAAATGGAGCAGGTGTCACATTTATCTTCTTTCCAGTGCAAATACAATCAACAAGTGCCAGGCTAAAACCAGACCCTAAACAAAACCTGCAGAATGTTCTCTAAATAAATGATTCTTGGCTCTCTTCTGTTTGTTTTTAATCTGCAGTCATCCTCCCAGTACTTCTGCCAAGCAAAAACTGCTCTGGGAATGAGCTCATTGCAGTCAAATCCATGGAGGGGGGCAGCTTCTGCTGCTGGGGGTGCCCTGCAGTGCCCCCTCTCCGTGCCCTGCCCTTGTCCCAAACCAGCACCCACCCCAAAACACAGCCCCGGGGATGCGCAAAGCCAAACTTTGCCATTGAAACCTCTACTCGGCGCTGGCTCTCCACCACCGGGGAGAGGGAGGCATCTCCAGATGCAAAACCCAAAATACATCCTATTCTGGCACTAACTTTGTCAATTGGGTTTATTTTAGGGATTGGAGCCTCCTCTGTCTCCATGCCCACTTTATAAAGTGGCTGTGGCTTTTCCAGCCTGCAAAGAGCAGCTGAGAAACTTCTGGGTCGCACCCTGCTGAGGGGGAGAGATTTGGGCTGGGACATTAAGGGTGGGCTTAAACATAGAAATAAATATGGATTGTATAAGACATAGGGGACCCATGGGGGTTTGGTGGTGTAGAGCTTGTCCACGGCTCCTGGGGGATGCAGGGAATGTCTGTAGGTGGGAGCGAGCGCGGTGTCTCCCATAAATCCCCCTTGCTGCCATAGGAAAGGGTGGCTCATCCAGGACCAAGGCATTCTGAGCACGAGCATCGGTTTCCTTAGAGCTCACGAGAAGCTCCAGATGTACGCCAGGAAAAAGAAAAAAAAAGGAGAAGAAAAGCTTTTTTTCAATTGAAAAAATTGGAGATTTTAACAAAGAAAGCCTTTTAAATTTTTTTTCCACTTTCTATGGAATGGATAAAGAAAAAAAAAATTCAAAACACATTAACAGGAATAGAAAACCATAAAAACTCTTCCCTGAGTCAAAACATTTGCCTTGGTGCTATAAATTGAAGCAGAAATGCCTTGTGTAGCTTCTTCCTCTTCTTGGGCCACCGCAGTGCCCACGGGTGCTGCTGCTGGCACCTGACCACCACAGAAAGCCCCGATTTACCCTGCGGGGGCTGAGAGCCCTCTCCTCACGGGCTGGGAGATATCAGATGTGATTCCCGGTGGTGATTTGGGTGCATTCACTGGGTATGGGCAGGGTATTCCTGGTGGTGATTTGGGGTGTATACACTGGGTATGGGCAGGGTATTCCTGGTGGTGATTTGGGGTGCATTCACTGGGTATGGGCAGGGTATTCCTGGTGGTGATTTGGGTGCATTCACTGGGTCTGGGCAGGGTATTCCTGGTGGTGATTTGGGGTGCATTCACTGGGTATGGGCAGGGTATTCCTGGTGGTGATTTGGGGTGTATACACTGGGTCTGGGCAGGGTATTCCTGGTGGTGATTTGGGGTGCATTCACTGGCTATGGGCAGGATACCCCCCCAGGAGCAGGGACAAGGCTGAGCTCGGCCGCAGGCTCCAGTCCTCGTTAAAGCTCTCCCGACGAGGATGAATTTCCAAAATCAGAACATTCGTTGCAAGGGGAGGGAGAGAGCTTAATAGGAGAGGTGGCGGGAGGAAGTGAAGTGCTTTAATTGCGCAGGCTGTTAATTGCTTGATGGACTCTCGTACAACGTGGCTGGGAGGCAGCCGCGTCCCAGGGGTGATGAGTTTGTCCCCACGCACAGTGGGGGAACATGAACACACGGGGCCTCTCACATCCACACACCACAACCCAGAGCAAGCCAGTCCTGACTGGGGTCAGCCCAGCAAGTCCATTCACTCTGGACACGGGGATTCAGCTCAACAGCGGAGTCACAGAAACCGTGATGGGTATGAAAGCAACGGCACAGAAGAGTTATGGAGAAAATAAAGGTGGTTACAGTCGCTTCAAAACATTTTTGCAGCTAAGGCTCAGGGCTTTTCATCAATTTATTATTATTTTTTATTTCTTATTGCAGGTTCTCCTTTCTGCTAAACATTTGCGGAATGAAAGAAACCAAAGAAAAGAGAGAAAACCGGTTTTAACTGCCAATCTGTTGCCTGCAAAGCCATGAAAAGCACCCTGAGTGAGATGAGCACGTATTATAAAAAAAGGAAAAGGATTTTGTGCATCCTCTGTGCTGAAAAGTCTTTTCCCTTCCCTCCTGAGACCTCCCATGTCCCCACCTTTCTACCTTTCGCTTTACTCCACAGGGCTAGAAATGCGTATTTCTCATCGCACCCAAGGCAGGGATGCCCCAAGAGAAGAGAAGAGAAGAGAAGGGCACTTGGGACAGCCAAGCAACAAAAAGACCTAAGGCCACATGAGCAGAAAAGTAAAGAGATACACACACACACACACACACACATATATATATATATGCTTATCAAGCAAAGCAAGGCTGGGAGAAGGGAGAGCTGTGCCAGCCTCCACTGCTCCGCCATGCAGGGAAGGAGAATTAGAGGGGCAATGAGGAGAGAAACATCCTCTAAAGCTTGTTTTTAAGACAGCCCTTCCACCCCAGGGCTTGTTTTAACGGCCCATGCTGCACACTAGATACGTCCCCTTTTATTTACGATGATTATTATGGGCTGCTGCAGGGTCCCCTGGGTCCCCGAGAGGCAGCACCGGCTGCTATTAAGGCATTTTGTCTTCCTCTAAAATCACATAAAGACCTTCCCCGCGCTCCTCCCGCTGGGCAATAAAAAGCAGAAGCCAATCGGCAGGAGCCAGTTGGGCACAGCGCCTCGTTAGGCACAATCAAGTGCTCTCCTGAACCCTGGGCCACCTCGGGACCAGGGCCACCAGGCCAAGGGCAACTGAGGCTGCAGGGAAGGGCTGGAGCAGCCTCCAGCACCAAGCAGAGCCGAGTGGCAGAGTTAAAATACATCTTGGGAGGGATCCCCGTCCTGGAGCAGAAATTGGGCAGCCCCCACGCACCCATCCCAGCACCAGCCCCGGCCTTGGCTTCGCTCCCTGGGGATCGGAGTGGAGCGCACGTCCAAGTCAGCCAAAGAGGTATTTGGGAAATTAATCAGTGCAATTGAAATGGGATTGATTGGGGATTGAAAGCCACAATCCAGCAAGTCCTGGAAAATGTAATAGTCTAAAACCCTATTAATTTTTCATGTTCTTTCTGGTTTGATTTTTCTTTCCCTTGCGGAGGTGGCTTGGTGCCAGGGTGTCTACATGGAAACAACTCAGCGCTCTCCTGCCCGGTGCAGGAGGCTTTGGAGATGGGGAGACCCCACTGCCCCAACACTCCCAGCCCAGGGGACGTTTCTGTTCCTCACTGCTCCTCCCAGAGACCCCATTTGCCAAAATGCAGGAGAAAACAGAGGGGCTTAACATGAGCCAGCACTGTGCCCACGTGGCCAGAAAAGCCAACGGCATCTTGGCCTGTATTAAAAACAGTGTGACCAGCAGGTCCAGAGAGGTGATCATCCCCTTGGACTCGGCACTGGTGAGGCCGTGCCTTGAGTGCTGTGTTCAGTTCTGGGCCCCTCACTAGAAGAAGGATGTTGAGATTGTGGAGCGTGTTCAGAGAAGAGCCACAAGGATGGGGAGGGCTCTGGAGAACAAGGCTGATGAGGAGCGGCTGAGGGAACTGGGCTTGTTTAGCCTGGAGAAGAGAAGGCTGAGGGGAGACCTCATCACCACCTACAACTGCCTCAAGGGAGCTTGTGGAGAGGTGGGTGCTGGGCTCTTCTCCCAGGTGATGGGGGATAGAACAAGGGGAAACGGCACCAAGCTGTGCCAAGGGAGGTTCAGGTCAGAGATAAGGAGGAAGTTCTTTACTGAGAGGGTCGTCAGAAGCTGGCACAGGCTGCCCAGGGAGGTGGTGGAGTCACCATCCCTGGATGTGTTTAAAGAGCGGGTAGACGAGGGACTTAAGGATATGGTTTAGGGGGTAGACAGGAACGGTTGGACGTGATGATCTCAGAGGGCTTTTCCAACCGAGCCATTCTGTGACTCTGTGTGATTCTGTGGAAGGGCCTTATGGTGCTGAGCTTCCACCTTGGGCAGCCCCAGGGTGAGGCACGGCAGATGTGGTCCCTCACACAGCCACGAGCATCCTTCGGTCCAAAGCTGCATCTCAAGCGTTTTGCCAGAGCACTGGTTGTGTAGTTACCAACCAACACCAGCATAAGTTGCAAGTGGTGCTGTTAGTATGAAAATATTTCTGTTTTCAACACAACTGTTTTGATTTTTTGGTTCCAAAGTGAAAATGTCTCTATTTGTTCAACGTTTGTTGTTGGCCTGTATTTCCGATTGGGTTTTGTGAGGTGCTTTTTTTTTTGACATAGCGTCAACATTACTCAAGTGGGAAAAAGGAACATAGTTTAGTTAAAAATAAAAAAAGAAAAAAAGACCAATTTTCTGCCAGCAGCATCCATGGAAATGTTTCAAAGCGGCCTCTGATGAAGTACTCTGAACATATGCCACCGAACCTAAGAGCTGACCTCTTCCAGTGGCCCTTGTTGGACCTTTTCCCTGTAAAATCACACCTTCTCCCTGTCTATTTTTCACCTTTCCACCATCAAACCTTGGCATACCTGGGCAGATTTCAAGCACAGATGGGATGAGATCTTGGATATAATTGAGTTGTGACAAACTTCTCAAAACTCGCTGTCCAGATTCAGTTATATCTGCTTTTCTAACTGAAGAAATGTGGTAGGCAGCAGGGGTTTGGCTCTTAGTTGACACAGAAGAGCCAGAGGTGGGCGAAACCCTCAGAATTTCCCCAGTGGACGGTGTCCTCTGCCATGCCAGCCTTGAAACCTCAATGAAATGAGGATGAAGCAAGCGATCGCTCTTCATTCCCAGGCAGAACACAGCTCTGCCAGGTTTTGGGTTGGATTTTCTTCCTGTGGGACCATGGGGACAGTTTTCGTGGTGCTGCTGTGTCGCGTTGGGTTTTTCTCTTGCTGTTCCCAGCGTTTTGGCCACAGAAATCAACGGACCAAACCACGGAGCAAACCTGGCTGTGGCCTTAGGGCCTCTGAGCGCTCCTCACTGTGCTGGGTTGCTCCAGCCTTTATCAGGACTGGTTATTTATGTCCTGCTCTGCCCCGAGAGCCTTTCCGAAGTGTCTTTGCTATCTCCGGCAGCTCCCAGTAAATCCAGAAGACGAAGTGTTAGTCCTCACCACGAGGGTTTTTTATTTTTAATAAAACTTGCTTGTGCGCGTCCCCGAGGGACTTGTTGGAGCTGCGCGAGTCAAAGATAAAATGTTCTGGCTGCTGTTTCCTGGAGAGCGACGCCGTGCTCGCTCGTGGAGCTCCTGTAATAAACATCTGCAAGAGGCAGCGAGGGAAACGTCGTCTGTGGTCCAAGGCCCTCTGAGCCCCGGAGATGTTGGCAGCCACATCCAACTCCATTCTTCCCAGCTCTTCTGAACGGGTTCCCAATGGGCTGAAAGAAAACAACTTCAATGTGAGGGAACCTTCCAGTCTGTGCTTTGTGGCTGTCCTGCAGCTCTGCAGGCCCCAGGACCTTCACATGAAGAGGTTCAGCCCGTTGGAGGGACCAGCAGATGCTGCAGAGCTGATTTCTACAACAGGCAAGAGGCGAGTTCCCTGGATCAGGACTTACCACAACATGAAACAGCACTTTCTGCAGGAGGACCCAAGGACAGCTTAGCTGGTGGCTGCTCATCAAGGCTAACGAGCCAATGAACCCGCTGGGCTAATGAGGCTGTGCCGTGCTGGTCCCAGAGCCAGCGGCTGCCCAGGGGGCTCTGCCCCATGCGGGAGGGAGGAGACGCAGGCAGGGGCTCCCTCGCAGAGCGTTGTGACAGGGAGAAAATGTACTTCATCCTCATCAAATCCTTGGCAGGGAATGTCGACTTGGTGCCAACAGGAAAAAAAAAATCCTAATAAATAAAAGGAAGCACCGTTTTCTTTCGGATGGTTTGAACTGTCAATGTTTTCTGGGCTGAAGGTTGACTTTTTATTATCTTTTTAACTCTCCTGGGCTACTGGGACTAAGCAACACCCCAGTTAAATGCCTTTCTACCAGCATCCAGGAATGCACCCCACGGGTAGCAGGGCTGATATTGTTTGGGCATGAAAACCACATCCCCCAGTGCCCAGCTCTTGGCTTTGGCTTCCAAACCTGGAGGCTGGAAAAGGGTGTCATGGAGTGTCACCAAACGTCACCATGGTCTGCAGTCACTGCTGGCACCGGCGGAAGGAGCCTGGTCCAGAGGAGGGGGCACGCACACAGTGTCACTGCCCGGGGACACGGCCCTGCCCTGCAGGGTACCTCAGCCTGACCCCAAACCACGCCTTCTTGAGGACTTCTAATGAACAAACCCCCATTTCCTGTGACAAACAGTACTTTACACACTATCAGGAGCTTAAACCCAGCTCCAGTTTTGCAGTGAAGGAGAAGTTTTGGTAAGAGGTGTCATCTGCCCCCTCCAAAATTATACGGCTCCAGCCCTAAACGTGGACCCTGCCGGGACCTCCCGTCCGGCTTTGGGCAAGTCCCTGCTCAGCCCAGGAAACAGCGCAAAGAGCGGGCAAAGAAATGGCTTTCTTGGCACCCAGATCTCTGTTCTGATTATTATTCTGGTCATTCACCCTCCTTCTCTCTCAATCTTGAGGAAGGAGCAGTGATTTTGTGAGTTGGAATTTGGATGTATTCCCAGCTCCTTCCCCCCCCTTCCCCCTCCTGTTAATTAAAACTAATAAATCTGCTCAACAGAGTTTGCAGAGCAGGGGGACAAGGTACAGTTATCTTGACACGGCAAGGCCATCTCGCTCGCTCCTCCACACCTTTTATTTATTTAATTTATTCCCGTATTTATTCAGTTCTTGAGCCCGTTCCAGGAACACGCTGCTGAGCTGAATTTCTCGTCTGTGCTACGTGCGGGCTCTTTGCCTTTCTTTCACAAGGCAGCAGTCCCGCAGGAGCTGCAAATAATCAACAATTATCATGGCATGCATCCCCAGACATAATTACAGACAATCCGGAGCAACCTGGGGACAAAGAGGGGCCGTGCTATACAGGACCTGCTCCGTCTTTTCCTCCTCATATGCCCTGTACCCTCCGTAGTGCAAAGGGACGTGAAGCCCTGGGTTTTGGGGTGCAATGGGGGCAGTGCAGTGCTCAGTCCTTCGTGCTCATTTGGGGGAATGCAGCAGGAAAAGCCAAAAAAAGGGATCAGCCTTCACACTGGAGTGTTTAATGCCCTCTGAGATGTGGCACAGCCCCATAGCATCCAGAGAGCTGACTGTGATGCTGTGCAGGGCCCCAAAGGCTTTAGGGACCTGTGAATCGTCCCCATGTCCTTCTCCAGCATGGGACGTACAGCCTCCAGGAGGACATCAGTGACCTCTGAATTTAGGTGCCTGGTCTGAGATGGGACGGGCAGGATGTTTTTGGAGATGCTGCTGTCAAGTGCTGTGGTCTCCTCCTCCTCCTCCTCCTCCTCCTCGCGGGAGGAAGGCAGTGCCGGTAGCTATGGCAACCAGACCTCCTTCACTCCAGCCGCCAAATTTCACCCAGACAGGCTTGGGCGAAGAAATGAAGAGGGACGGCAGAATGCAAATGACCCGCAATCCCTCCAAACCCTCCCAATCAATACGATATTAATTTTAAACCATGAGAGTTAGGCAAGACGTGTGCGAGGATAAAGGGGTAAATCCCAGGCAGCACAGATGGCAGAAGAAAAGCGAAGGGAAAGGCATGAGAAGGAAAAACAAGACGATGATCCATCCATCCCTTCCACCCCCAGCCTCCCAACAGGCTCAGAAGAGGCTGCACCAGTGTCATCCAGAGGGTAACAGCTTTAATTAGTGATTTAAGTACCCTCCACAACAGACTTTGCTCTCGGTGCTCTTGGGAAATGGCTACGCCGCAGCGGTTGAAGCCAAACACGTCCTTCCCCTGCTCTTCCTTCTCTCTGGTGCATCTGTGTGATGCAGCAGGGGGCAATCGGTCCCCTCCGAAATGGTGCTGTGCCCTGTGCGTGCGACCAGCGGTGCCCAAAGAGCCGTGGATGTCGACCCCGCGGCTGCCTTGGCTCCACATTCACCTGCCCTGACCGCAGCCACTGCAGGGGAAACCCACTAAAAGCCCCTAAGCGTTGATTTTAGCAAGTTGATGGTTGCTTTTTGGAAACAACCACTTTTGAGAGAAAGCTGTTTCCACAGATCCCCGCCATCCCTCTCCCAGTTGAGGCAGCAGCTGCTGTGGGAGACAGCTGAAATGGCAAACACGCTGCCGCTCAATCCATCACCCAGACACGCGGCGAGAGGAGCTGCTTAACTGAAAGGACAACGTTTGCATAAGAGGAGCTGGCCCACAAATCAATTCACACCGGAAATTGGGACAGGGCTTTAACCAGAGCAGGGGGCTCCTGCAACGAACTTCTGATGGGATCGGGGAATACCAAGTATCACCCTTCTGTGAGATGGAGCAGAAACGGGTGAAGGAGTTCACGCAGCATCGCATGGGATGGCGCCGACTTCGAATTCGGAGAACCCGAAAGATCTGATTTCATATTTCTGTTCCGTGCCGGTGGTCTCGGGGCAGTCAGAGCTCTACCTAACGATCCGTGCTGTATGGAAAGAAAGCCAAAGAACATTCACTATTGAATTTCCATAGTCTTCCCCATCCTATTTGCATTTAAAACTGGCTTTCAGATGCCGTGCGTGGGACAAGACACATTTCTGCTCGATACTCGTCCAATTTTCCCTGTTGTGGATGCAGGCTGGCGGCAGCGATCGCTATCGACGCAGATGGAGTTACGTGAGGATCCAGAGCTTTCTGGTTTTTTTCTGTGCTGGTGCTGAGTGCTTTGCTTGAGCCAACGCATAGCAGAGAAACAAAATTATGAGAAACTGGGGGGCTCGACCTTTTCATTTTCTTAAATGGGGACAAACCCCTCAATTTCTGGCCCAACCATTAATAGTCGCTCCAGAGAGAATTGGTCTTGAGAAGCAAGGAACCTTTTGCTGCAGCTATTTCAAAGCCTTGTTTTTCAACCTTTGCAGCCTCGTTATTAAAATGCTGCTATTTTTCAGAAGAAATTGATTTACATTTTAAAACGGCAGGAAAAGTCACTTTGAATTTAAAATAAAAATTAAAAAAAAATCCCATTTGAAAATGTCAGAGCGGCTGCAGAGGGAAAGCTATCGACAGACAGCGCTGAGGAGGGCAAAGCCTCTTTGGGCTCAGCCTTTACTAAAGAGATCAGCTGTGAGTTGGTGTCTGACACAATTAACACCGAGGAGTAAGGTGTGGGAATGGGGAGTACTCAGCCAGGGCTCAGCTCCATCCTGGGTGCATCGAGAGCCACCGAGCGCGATTTTGGAGCCAACACAGCGATATTTGGGAACGTGACGATGCGAAATATTAGAGAAGGGCAGAGGCAGCACCCGCCTGTTCGAGAGGAGGGGAGGCGAATGAGTTCACCTCGAATTTCCAGCAGCAAACTGACAGCAACCAAAGCCTGCGTGAGCACCTGGAAGAACACGGGAAAACGAATAACAGCCAACTTGAATTTGTAAAGACCAAATTGGGTCAAACCAATCTAATTTCCTCCAATGCCAGGGGTAGTTGGGCTGGTGATACAGGAGATGTCATCTGTCTTTGTTTCAGGAAGGCTTTCAAGCTGTCTCCCGTGACATTCTCATCAGCGCGCGGGGAAATGTCGCTACATTGCGATTCGGCTGTGCCCAGAGAGGGATCATCAATGGCTCCCTGTCAAAAGGAGGGATGTGTCCAACAGGGGTCTCTCTTGACCTGGTACGATTTGATATTTCAATTAACCTCCCGGATGATGGACGAGGGGCGATGTTTATTAGATCTGCAGAGGGCTCACCCCAGGAAAGGCTGCGGGCGCTTTGGAGGACGCAAAACCAAATCCAGACCAGACTTGAGCCCCGGTGACAGGAAATCGGTGAGAGGGCCCAAGATATCCCATAATGCTGATGAAATTCAGGGAGGACGAGTGCGTGGCTCAGCGGCGAGTCCTTGCGTGAGCACCAGATGGGTTGGGCAGCAGATCCAGGGCTCTGTTTGATGAGAAGTGGAAATGACTGCAGCCATAACAGACACAGAGCTGACTGCAGTTGTCTTAGAAATGGCTCAGGAAGAGCCTTCTCCAGACGGGGAGTGAAATGCAGGAGCCCTCTGGGGCTTTCTGTCCTCGTTGCTGTTCAATGGGTTGGGTCCAGCAAAGGCACCAGGTTCGGTTTAAATACATGGGATTTCCCCCAGGAAGTTTCCAATTCTCCTTCTCCTGCAGAGCATGATTTCCACTCCGTGCCCGACACCGCCTCCCTGGCGCTTCTGATCTTTCATGTGGAGCCAGGAATTAACATCGTCTCAACACCATTTTCAGAGAATTCAGCAAATTGCATTTGCGTCTCACTGGAGGATGCAGCTCCGGAGCAGCCGTTTCCTCCGGGTAAACGTGGAGTGATGGGGAGACACGGAGCAATGGGGAAACATGGAGCAATGGGGAGACACGGAGCGATGGGGAGACGTGGAGCGATGGGGAGACGTGGAGCAATGGGGAGACATGGAGCAATGGGGAGACATGGAGCCATGAGGAGATGTGGAGCAATGGGGAGACATGGAGCAATGGGGAGACACAGAGCGATGGGGAGACGTGGAGCAATGGGGAGACACGGAGCAATGGGGAGACGTGGAGCAATGGGGAGACACGGAGCAATGGGGAGACATGGAGCAATGGGGAGACGTGGAGCAATGGGGAGACACAGAGTGATGGGGAGACACAGAGCAATGAGGAAACATGGAGCAATGGGGAGACACGGAGCGATGGGGAGACACGGAGCAATGGGGAAACATGGAGACATGAGGAGACACGGAGCAATGGGGAGACATGGAGCAATGGGGAGATGTAGAGCAATGGGGAGATGTAGAGCAATGGGGAGATGTGGAGTGATGGGGAGATGTGGAGCTATGGGGAGACGTGAAGTGATGGGGCTGCTTGGATGGGCTGTGACCAGAGAGCTGCCAGGAGGAGAAAGATTCAGAGTCCCTCAGATTTCGGTGACGGCTCCATCCTTTAGCAGCTCTGCTGTGAACAGACGCCCAGCAATAACTGTGCATGCACAAAAAGGGCTGCTGCTAATAGATTGTACTGCTTGTTGCTACTCCGCTAAGAATGTCCTGCTAATTTTTTGTTTTCACCAAATTTTCCACTTGAAATATGAGAGCGGAAATGAAGCCGTGAGCTGCATCAATAAGGAGAGGCAGAGCTGCTGCCTTGCCTTCGGCTCTGTGGCAGCGGCGGGGACGGCAGCTGGATGGAGCCTCCTGGTGTCACCCGCGTGGGTCCTGCGGGCCCCTGTGCCATGGCTCCGACTCCCACCCAGAGCATCCTCCCAGGCTGCGACAGCCACGGAAGAGGAAAAATGGGGCTGAAAATTGTCAGAACAACCTCAGCCTTGGGGAAAGCAGGGCTTGTTCCTGCTGGCCTTGCAAATATTAAAAAAAAACCCGAAATAATCAACAAAATAAGACCAGATCGATACAATCCAAGCCTTAGAAATAAGGAATGATGATGCCAGGGGTGAAGAGATTTTTTGGAGAGAGAAAGAAAGATGACAACGCAGCAGGCGTTGCCACTTCTGGTGGTGTGATGCTGGAGCTTCAAGGTCAGACGGACACAGGCCATTTCTTTCACTCAAAAGCCAAACTTTTTATTTCCCAACGCCCCTTCCTTCAGACAGATTTCCCAAAAAGCCGCCGTCCTCGTGCGGTCAGCAGCAAAGCAACGCAGGGAGAAGTCGCCGTGTCCAACCGTGCCACCATTCAGCAGCGCCGGGCACGGAGATTTCGAGGCTATTGTGGAGAAATCCTTTAAATCCATGCGTGCAGCGTAGGAACAAGAAAGGCAAATGGGTAACGAACTGGGAAGCGTTCTGACGCTGGGAAGGCATACAAATCAGAAGGGCAGCTGGAGCTCTGCTGTACAACTCTTGGCGTGTCGTTGCCAAAATCCCTGAATCCTGCCATTTTCAATTGCCCGGATTACCTAGGAAATAGCAGCGGGGGCAGCTCTCAGCTCCCGTATTTAGAGGATGCTCATGCCCACCTGGTTGCCCGACCTCTGCACCTGAAGCACCTCCACTTGGCAGAGGACCCAGCAGGCCCCGCACCCCCTTCTGCAGACCCCCCAAAGACCCCCCCAACCGGCCCATGGTTCCCAAATTCCTTTTGGGGAGTTGTCAGAAACCACCCTTGCCCCAAGCCCGCCCAGGCTGGGTGAGCGTGCGCAGGGGCTGGGAGGAGCACGGGCATCGGGGAGGGTGCAGAGCGGCTGCTGATGGAGGAGCGGGAGGCAGAGCCGGGGAGTACTTAAACATGCAAACACACAAACCCTCTTCACAATCAGCGCGGATGGAAATATTGATGGTTGCATTAAAAGTAAATATATTTTTAATTAAATCATTTTCCTTTTCTCCATTCGAGGGGCGTGAGAGCATTCATAAAATGAAGCTGCTGCTCGAATCTCTCTCTCCTCTGACACAGCCAGGCACACGATTTCCCCCTCTGCCTCCCCACCATCACCACCACCCCCACGGCACCACCGTTTTTTGGCTCTTTAACCCCTTCTTGGCACCCCCCAAAAACACCGAGGTTGGAGCAGAGCGGCTGATTTTGTCCCCCCTCTCTCTCCTCCTTTCCCTCAGTCCCAGCCCAGGCACAGCTCCGAAGGGCTCATTAATCAAAAGGCAATTAATTCCCCATCACGGGGGCAAATAACAGATACAGACGCTCAATAGCCGTCTTCCTCCACGCTTGAGTGTTTCTCTGATTCCTGCACACTAAAATAAAAAGAAGCCAAAGCAAAAGAAACAGCAAATGATTAAACGCTTCATTAGCAGCCTGCAAAGGGGGGGAGGCCGCGGCTGATTTATCTCTGTCGCCGAGACAAATAGTTCAGAGATGGGGAAACGACCACCAAAAGCGGGGTGCAAAGGGGACTGCGGGGTGGTGAGGTCCCCTCATCCTGGAAGGTCTCATGAGCATGAAACATCTGCAAAATTGGGCTGTTTTTCCCCAAAATGGGAGGGCAGGAAACCCCTTTTCTCTTCTTTTCTTCTTTGGCACCTGGGGTTTGAGGTGGGATCTGCCCAATAACAGATCCCAGCTCCGTGAGGACCATTGCACATCCCACCAAAAACCCTCTGCCCTAAAATCCAACCAAGGCAAGGTTCATCGTGTGGCAAAGAAGCCATCGCTCCTCTTCATTTTGTTGCTGAGGAATCGAGAAGTGACGACGAGTTTCGCTACGTAAAACCACAGGCTTGCTCGACCCTCCTGTCTGAATCAATTCCCCGATGAGTGCTGCCCATAGAAAAATTTAGAGTAAACTATTATATTAGTTATTTAATCACTGAACTTGCAAGAAACAAGGCGCACGATTCGAACGCTGCGTTGGTATCATTAATCATGGTGCGTAGCAGAAAATAATTTTATATTATTAAAGCAATTACTGTGTAATCAGTTACGTCGGCAAAAATTCATTAATCTTTATTCATCGTGCAATCAGATCCCATTATTTTAACCTGTCCCATCTAACTGGCCGTTTCAGAGGCAACTTTTTGTAATACTGAACCACGAGGCCTGGCTGAAACGACTTCTAAATAGAATTAATGTCAAGTCTTCACGTCTGCAGGAGGAGCGGCCCAAACGTCGTCCTCTCCACAGCGTTTATTTGCCATTTCTCTGCACCCCGGGCTGTGATTCCCAAGGGCTCAGCACCCACACTTGCAGCTGGGTATTTATTTTATTTCATTCCCCTCCCTTTTACTCAGTCACCTGGAGAAATCGCCCGGTTGTGCGGTCAGAAACCAGCGCCTCTCCCTGTGAGCCTGATGGGCAGAAAATTGCGGCTGCAGGAGAGCAAAGTGGGGGCTCCCCACCAAAAACCTGACCCAAACCACGCAGCCCTCAGCCCACCGAGGCACTGGGGGCTCTGCTTCTGGTTTTGGGGTCTGGCAGCGAGACCTGAGCCTCCCCCATGGAAATCAAAGCAGCGGCGGAAGCCGAGCTCTGCCAATCTGGGTCAGGCTCTTATCTGCTGCGCGCAAAAAGGCATCGGCCCCACTTCTTATTTTTTATCTTCTGAGATGAGTGAAACCGCAGTGCTCGTTATTGTCGTTATTTTACTTTAATAGTCAAAGAGGTGACCAGAGATCTTTTGATTTTACAGCCAGGAATTTATCTTGATAGTTTTTCCTCTACAGGAAATAAAGGAGGAGGAAAAGAAGGCAAGTTTCTCCCAGGAGACAGCAGTAGCAGGCTCCTTAGCGTACCATCCACAAACCGGGGGGCTAAACCCTGCTCTGGTTGGGGAACAGGCGCTCCTCTGGTCCCTCTCCCCAGGGAAACACAAATACGGCTTCAAAACACCACTGCAAAGTAGGCCAGGAACGTTAATGCTGTTTTGCCGCGAAGGCAGTGTGAGCGGTTTGCCCGAGGTAGCTGGCGGGGCGTGCGATGGGGCGCACAATTGCAGCTCCTACCTCCTTGCTGCGTTACTCCAGGTTTGCACCTCTGTGATAGGAAACCGGAGCAGCAGGAGGCTTATCTGCTCCCACTGCTCCCATTTTCCCCATTACAACGCCAAGGAAACTCAGCCAGCTGTCCCCAGTGAACGCTGGCAAGGCATCAGAGGGTCAATAAAAATGACCGGTTCAGCCCACAGATGGATTAACTACCTGACATCCACCCCAAAAAGCAATGATTTGGATTTACAAGGCGAAAGCAGCAGCTTTGCTGGATGCGAGAGGCAATTCAGTCTGCAAGTAAATAGTAAAAAAAGAGCAATATTGTTTTCCTTTGGAGCATGTAACAGGTTGTCATGGGGAAGGCGTGTGGGCTTTTCTGCTAAGGGAGCATTGCCGCTGACCTCTGATAGCGCCTGCTCGGAGCCAGCTGCTGCTTCCAGCACAGCCCTGGCTTTGGGAATCCACAGCCCTGTGCCTGCGGCTGCCTGGGGCAAAACATCATCAGCCCTGGCTTCCTCCTGCTTCAAACCCGACCGTCATCTGCATCTCCAGGAGAAACCTCTAATGTGCCGTCCTCAAGAGCTGGGGCTGGCGCTTGGCATTCACAGCAGTCACGGAGTCCCTGGAAAAATGTCCCTTTTGGACAAGAAGTCTAATGAGAAACTGAGATTTGCCTCGAAATATACCACGGCTCCTAAACCCATCCCTGAGCTGGAGCCCTACACCCTCAGCATTACAACTCTGGTACCCGTAACTGCGGCACGGAGCCACGCTTTGATGGATACAGCAGAGGATCAGCAGCTCGTGTTTCCTTCCCACTTTTGGCAATAATCCACCCGATGATTTCAAGGCTTTAACTCCTTACTCCTTCAGTTTCTGGGAAAACTCCGGGAGATAAAGGCTGACACCCGGCCTCCCCCCAGTGGAGCAGAATTTCCCCGTGCATTTTCCCAGCAGCGGAGCCATCCCGGGGCACGGCAGCGGGAACGCAGCCTCCTGCGGCCATCAGGCGTGGATGCCGCTCGGCACGGGGCTGAGCTGGGTTTGGAGGCTGAGGCGGGAGGTCTGACTGCAGCGACATCTCCCACTCATTCTTGCAGGCTTGCTTTAGTGCATCTGTGCTATGCTCTGGAAGCAGCTTAAAGAGATTTTGATGGCATTGCCGGGAGAAAATGAACCTGTTAATGCCGCTATTTGCTGCGAAAAGGATTCACGCCCAGAACACTTTCTCACAGCAATGATCATTTTTAGCTGTGAGAATGAATTAGCCTTCCCCTGAAATGCTCTTTGCATGGGGAAGAGGTCAGCTAGGAGCAGCAAAGTGATTATTTGGGGGTAAGGCCCTGTCCCAGCCTTGAGGAGATGTGGGTTTAATTGTCATTTTTAACTCTCAATTTCCAGCCACCCTCTGCACTCTCAAAATCTCTTCGTCCCCAGCTCCAATGATCAGGGGCAGTGCCTGGCGCAGAGGGGCACAGGGGCATCACAAGGACTTTAAACACACCCACAGATAACCCACTGCTCCCGTCCTGCTGATAAAAGCTCTGGGTTTATTCTGCCAGGACCGGTTCATTCAATCATCTTCAGGTTGCCCAGTTTGCTTACAGCAATTTAATGACAAATAGTGTGAGCTCAGTGTAACCAACCCCAGCACTCGCTCAGCCCCTTGAGTGATCCCAGGAAAGCCCAGCACCCAGCCCTGCTCTGCAGGTCGATCTGCCCAGCTCTGAGCAAGGGCCCCGGTCTGTCTGTGTCCTCTGGTAGGAGTTAATTGCAGACATTTCCATATGAAAGAGGTCAAAAAGATAATTATCCCCTGGCTTTGAGCACCAACCAACCCTTGTCTCAGCAGGCCATGGGCAACGATGCTCCTTTGGTCTCCAGGGAGCCTGATGGTCACGCAGATGGTGCTTGCTCCACTCATCCAACCCCTCCATCCCCAGGCTGGGTCTTTCCATCAAGGGGTGGATTCAGCCAAGACAAGGAGACCTTTGTATGGCCTCAGTTGGCATCTGCTCCTGATGGGACAAGAGTCCAGGATGGATAACGTCCCCTCCACTGCCCAAATCATGACCAGGAGCTGGGAGCCGTGTCCAAGGCAAGCAAACTTTTCTCAACCACACCATTTGTTTCCTTCTCCAGCTTCCTGTGGTACTAATTATCTGAAGGAGATTGATAAACCCGCCAGTTGCCGCTCTGGTTACAGGTCACTTACCGCGGTAATAAGAAGTGCAGAAATCAATAGCCATAAATAGCGGTTGGGAATCAAATTCCCTGAACGGCACTTTAAGTGAGGAGCAGGTTTAATTACGCCATCGTCTGCCTTATGGAGCCCTGGAGGAGCAGGACAGAGGCAACACTTTCCAAGAATTAGGCTGGCCCTTTATTTTTGGGCTAAGGCTGGAGAAGCCCATAGGTAAGAAGTGATGTTGAGAACTCTGAGTCTTCAGCAGAGCTTCACACCAGGTTTAGCTGCAGGCAGGGTTTTAACGCTCTGTGCAGAGTGAAAGCTGTGCCTGATTAAAAACCAGGCTGGGAGCAGCCCAACAGATCAGGCACACAAAGCCATAAACTGACTTTTTTAAAAAGCAAACAAGGGTTTAGATTTGGGACTGACTCAGCCACGCACTGAGCTCCCGGATGGGCCACCTGAGGATGGGCCACAGCTTTTGGGTGCAGAAAGGGGAAGGCTGTTTGCTGTCGCAGGCCTTTGGGATGATGGGGTTGAAGGCACGAGCAGCTCCCACCGCTCGGATGTGCAGTTCCACAGGAGTGGGAATGACTCCTGGATGTGTTCAACAGGGAAAATGGCAGTGCTGGTTTTTACTGCTGCTCGTGATAAACCACTGATTTGCAGGCGTAGTAAATCCTGCTTGCTTTTACAAGTTTGCAACTGCGTGAATTTTCCACAGGGGTCAGACTTTTTGGGGTATAAAAACCTGTCTCTTCAACTGACCCAAAGTCCCTTCCGTTCCTGGTTGAACGAGGTCTGGAGGTGGTGGCAGACGCCAGCTCACGTAGGACTTCCTAAGGAGGAGTGGTAAATAAAGGAGAATCTCTGCAGTCCCCTAACCCTGCTGCCCCTCAGCCGCTGTCCCGGAGGAGCCGGGTGCTGCAGGACCCCGATGTGCCATCATGAACCTCGTCTGTCCTGGGAAATCTGGAGGAGCCTCCAAGCAGAGCTCAGATGCCAGGTTGGAATGAAACCATCCAGCCGCTCTCCAGCACCGCCTCCTAAACAGCGAGACTCCGTCTGGAATGAGGAAGAGTTTCATCTCGGGGAATAATATCAGAGAAACAGCCAAGGAAGATTGGCAGCCTTCGCATTTCAGAGATCGCCTTTGCCTCCAACATCTGCTCCCACAGCTGGACCCAGACTGGGCCTGGGCAGCCCTGTCCTGGTGCCAAACAGCACCAGCTTCTGCTCGCAGCACGGGGCAAAGCTCTGCTCTGCGTCCTCTTGCTGCTGCCTCCCGTGTCCCCAAACCCCTCTGTTGCCCCCAGAATTGCCCTGGCACGGCCCCTGACCGTGCGTCTGTCTGTCTGTCTGTCTGTCTGCCTGCCTCGCAGCACCAGACCTGCTCCCGTGGAGCCCTGCTGTATTTCTCCAGCTATCAGGGTATAAATATGGTATGAGATAAATATTGTCACGGCACATTACCCTGGTCCTTCCTCACCAATACACACTGCAGACAGAGTTATGCATCTATTTATATGTGTATATATATCTAATTATACTACATAAACTGTATATTCAGCTTTCTATTGTGTATATTTAATATAAATGCCAGCTAATTGCCCTCAGTAAATATATATGGGGATTAACCGCATTGAAATTAAATTTATTGGCAATCCTCTTGAAAATAAAGACGCAAAATAAAATAAACACATAAAATAAAAGCAGAGGACATCGCAGCTTTTATGTTTGGTTCTTTTCACCATACACAAGGTTGAGCCTTTGCAAGGCGAAAGCACTGAGGTTTCCAATACATTTTCCAAAGACCCCCTCAGCAGTCGTTGGATCATATCAAAGGTGTTTGCAGCCGCAAGAGCCCGCCTTGCTCCCAGGGCACAGGCCCTTGGTTGGTTCCTCGTGTGTGGCAAAGATCCTCTGCTTGGCGAAGGCGGCCGACAGCTGGCCCGGCAGATTGGCGATGGGCTCCAGCGCCTTCCAGCCCCAGGCCACTGCCTCAGATGCGGAGCCGGTGGCAGTGATGGAGTCATTACGGCCGAGCAGATGGTTTATAGCGTGTGTGAAATGGGCCAGGGGCTCGGGCCAGCTCCGGTGCGCAGGTGGCCACGGTGCAAATCCGCATCCACGCGGGCAGAGCCTGTTAATGCGACCGGCCAAGCCCGGCACCGCGCCAAGCAGTGCCAGGGACAAGCAATGGCCTCCCCTGGCATCAATAAAAACCCCTCCATAGGAGGGACAGTTCAGCTCCCACATCTCGTTCCACCCCGGAATGAGGTGCCACTTGACGAATCCAATATTTGGTGGCATCTCTCATGCTCAGGGCCCACAGGGATTTGCTCAAATCAGCACAGGGGAACCTGATCAGCGCAGGGCCGGCACGGGGACCAGGATGGATTTCAGACTCCGTTATCAGAGGTTTTACGGAAGAGGGTGGGCGACCTTCTGCTGGACTTGGTTTATGCCAAGATGGTCCCATACAGCACATTATAGAGCGGTCGTAGTGAGCAAAAGGAGTGACACGGGGCCCAAATCAGTCATTGACAACGGGGCTGTACAGAGAGGTCCCCCATCTGATGCCTCAGATCTTACCCTGCTCTTTTAGGCTTCAGCAGTAAACCCCTGACAGTGCTAAAATCTGCAGTTTAACAGTTGCGCGACATTATCTGTCCGTGCAGCCCTCCCGGCTGCTGTGCTGCTAATTACTTGGTTGTGACAATTTTTGTCCCGCTCCTTCATGCTGGCAACGAATGTTCATTCGCTTGGGGATGTGGGGCTCCATGGAGATTTCAGGCTGGATCCAGTAGGGACTGTGAGCCTTTGACCCCTGCCATAAATCCTCAGTTCCTGCGGTTTGGGGTTTCTTACCAGTGAGACGACGATTGCTATCCACCCTCCTCAGCTCATTAACTTATTTAATCCCACGCCTCATCAGTTTGCAGGCCTTTGGCTTCCTAGGGGGCTCAGGGAGGAGATGCGGCTCCAAGGCACGTCCTGAGTGCTCTGCAGAGCTGCGCCACTGCAGGGGAGAAGTGACCCAGGCTCTGCTCCCTGTACCTGTCCCTTTCCCTTCCCTGTCCCATCTTTTGCCCTTTCCTCTGCCCTCCACACGACCCAAGGGAAGGCGAGCAGCCTGCAGTCCTGTATTCCTTCTTCCCTCTTCACTGCTTCTCCCTGCCAGGTGCCTCTCTTTCTTCTCTATCTTTTGACAGCCAGCTATCAGTGATCTGGGGCTATTTACCCCCGTTTCATGTCCCCTCTCCAAAGGGCAGATGTCCGAGGCTGCTCCCAGTCCCGTGCTTTGTCCATGCAGCAGCTGGTTTCCAGCTGCAGGAACTGGTGCTTTATCTCCAGGGTGCTGCTGTCCTCCTTGTCCTTAAAGTCCTCCTCAACCTTAACGTCCTCCTCATCCTCCCCATCCTTGCATTGCAGCCTCTGTGGCCCAGCCACCACAAACCATTTATACCCAGAAGAAAGCCCATGTGCTGCCATATGACCCTGTGTGGTGGCAAACTGCCTCCGAAGTGCGCTGCGATGAAACGCATCCATCATTCATGGGACCTTCCTCTCCCTTTGGACCACAGCAACTTGGTGCCAATGGGAAAAAAAACCACCAACCCTTGGATCTCTTAATTTGACAGGGCTGGGAGCGAGCAGATGAATATCTTAAATAACTAATGGTGACTCAGAGGAGCATTAAACAAAGATAACGCTGTCACTTCTCCTTTGTTCCCCTTTTGTTTCTCACTCTTCAGCTTTCCTGCGGGTTTATTATCTCTTCAGCTTTCTTTCTGATGATCTTGTTAGTATGACAGGATGTATATTATCTTTGGCAGCCTCTTCCAAACGTACGACCTGTTGTATCAACGCATGGCAGGAGTAAACAAGACGAATGCATGCAGAGGAAGAAAAGCACCTTTTGCAATGATGGGACTGCAAGAGGAGGGCTCTGTTTGTCAGCTCGGGTTTTTGGGGGGTCAGGCGTGGGCTCCCCATGCCTGCTGTATGAGAGAGAAGCTCCAGGTGGGAGGGTTCCTCTCTCCACCAGCCCATCTCCAGTTTGGAGAGGTTTCAAAACCAAATCTCCACCAGTCCAGCATCTGTGCTGCCCATTTCATAAATCTGTTGTGCATTGCTAAATGTTTCCTACAGCTTCGTCCTGCAGTAGCTGCGTTTTACAGGGGCTGGGGTGGTTTTTGTGCCGCACCGCATGAGCTCTGTGGCTAACGACTGCCCTAAGCAGCCCTGGTATGCACTGATAATGCCACAACCACCGCTGGCTCCACCAGAAGCGCTCGTATTCGCAGGATGGTTGGCTCATTTATTACAAGAACGTGCTGATTGCAAGGTTAACGTTTCCCGCTGTGATTTGGATATTCCAGGTCTGTTGGCACAGCTGGAGGTCTGCACTTGCCAGGCTCCAAGCGTTGCACAAAGCCACATCTCAGTGGGACCATCCCAGCCTCCCCTTAACAAAACCCAAGCAACAGCGGGGAGCATCCACTGCGGGAATGAACCATCTCCCTCCGACGGCGCCTAAGGACCAGGACCATCCTGACCTGTGAGAGCAAGACGTGATTGGCAACGCTTGGTATTGCAGAAACTTCTTCAAAGCAGAGAAATGTCTGGATAAAAGGCTCTGCTCCGGTCTGTCTTTTTGTATACATCAGTAGAAAGCCTTGGGGAAGCAGGAAATCTCATTAGGAATTAACTTGGGATCAAATATGACCTCCCCGGTGATTCTGAAAGGCTAGGTCAGTCTCAGGGAAAATGGTTTGATGAACAGAGCCACCTCAGACTTCTTTGAAGAAAAGTACCGCATGAAATTTTGATATTACTAAGTATTTAATAGATCTAATTTACAAAGCAGTGTTGCTCCCAATTCCCAGAGTGCTAAAAATCCTGCAACCTATTTCTTTACAAGAGTGACTTCAATTCATTCATGGGTTTTAATGCAGCAAGCTGTTTAACAGCTGCAGGAAATGTTTTAGGACAGGAAACCTGAGCCCTACAGAAGTGAGCCAGGCTCTGCCATACCTCCAGGAGGCTGCAGAGTTATGTACCTCAGATATGAGTTATGTACCTCAGATATGAGTTATGTAGCCCAGATATGAGTTATGTACCTCAGATATGAGTTATGTGCCTCATATATGAGTTATGTAGCCCAGATATGAGCTATGTACCTCGGATACAAGTTATGTAGCTCATGACACGTGGTACCAGGTATTTTTCACTCATTCTGGTAGCAGCATTACCACAACATGTGAAATTGTCACAGAGATCCTTGTTCACTTAAGAGCTATGGACAGGACAGGCAACCTTTGCTCAGGGGAACTAAAAACCCCAGAGTCTCCAAAGAAATCCCTCAAATCCCACATCTGCAAGCATCCCACAGTCACACGTGAGCAGATCTCTTGTGTCACCAGCTCACGGGTGACCTTTGGGTGATGGCTGCATGTCTGGCCATGCGGTAGAGCACTTCAGGACGTGTGCTGACAGCAGCCATCGCGACTTGGTTGTGAGCAGGGCCACATCCATCCTGCAACCACAACAAGGGACATCTCCAACACCCCCAACATCTGATGCTCTCCAGGGACCTGCCAATCCCATGAGTTATCGGAGAACAGTGACACCTCCAGTCTGGTGGTGAGAGGTCATGCGATGTATCTGGCCCTCAGGTCCTTCCCGTGCTGCTCATGCACATCTCAGCAGAGATGAGGATACATTGCATGGTGTCAGTCCCCTAGTCCCTTGTGACCTGGAGCCCAGGATTCTGCCTGCTGTGACAACGGGGTCACCATGGCACTGCACAACCCCAGCCAGAACCTCCTGCAGCCAGGGTGGGTGGCATCCAGCCCCTTGCATCATCAGGCAGGACCAAACAGAGGAGTACCGAGGATTTTGGTGAGTCTTCCAACAACGTCAGATATTGTAATAAACACCTGGGCAGCTTTTCCGCTCCTGTTGGGTCTGGGGAAGCCAATGCTGAGTGAAATCTCCATAAAAACCAATGGCCTCAGGAGCAGGAGTAGTGACAGCGCTGGCATTACTCAGCTACCATCGACCCACCTCAACTTCCCTGCACACAGGGTCCTCGTTGAGAGTTTTCCAGGTTGCTGCTTGACCAGAACCACTCTCACTGTAGTTTTTCTTACAGCATTTTGGGTTTAGAAGGCCTTGGGTTTGGGTCCATGCTGGTGAGCACTGGAAATAACTCACAGAAACCCTACGCTGCACTGCCACGCTCCTCTTCTGCTCAACCGAGCAGCCAGAAGCCCTCCTGCAGCCTCCCACCGCAGCACAAGCCTCCCGTCCTGTTTTCTACCTGCAGACTTTTTTAAATGCCAGTCGTTTTCTCAGTGAACCCAGCTGGAAATAACTCGCCTTTTACCCTGACGTATCTCTTATCTGTGAAGGCTGCGAGCACCCACAAAGAGTTTACACAAGGGCCTTGATCAGTCAAAGACACGCGGTTTCAGAAGCTTTCTCAAACCAGAGTCTCTGAACATGCTACGTGATAGAGCCAGTTGAAAAAAAGGTAAAAAGCATGTTTAACAAAAAAAGAATACCAAAAAAACCCAAACCAAGAAACCCAAGGACTTTTCCTTTCATACCAAACGCTTGTGAAGAATTTGAAAAATTATTTCTGTGCATGTTGGAACACAAACAAGGAGATAAAAGAGCAAACCCTGCACTTCCCAGTTGGATTTCATTTTGACCAAAGAACAGCCTCTTTTCTCATGATTAATTCCCCCTGTTTCCTCTGTTACTGTTGGCTGAGGAAAGGGAAAATGTGGAAGAGCGAGCAGGAAAAGAAAACCACTGCTTGTTTCCCTTAGATGGCCGTGTTGGGCTTGCATTTCTCTTGGAGGTGGAAGCAGATGCAGTGCAGCGATGGGACGGCGATGTGAAAAATTGGTGAGGAAGTCAGGAGACTTTTCCTGTGATTTGCTGCTTCTCTGCTTGCGAGGTTGAAGCAGTGGAGGTTCATCCTGAGCCAATTCACTCTGCGTTTCTTACCCCAAAAGGAGGTGCAGAGGCAGTAGGAGGCATCTCTGTCCCTGAGGTTACTGCTAGGGGATCGGGTGGGGAAAAACCTCCGGGAGCAAGCTGTGCTCCTTGGCAGGATCCAAGGCCAAGAGCACGCCACACCAGGCTGGTTGGAACGGTCCCTGCCGCTGTGATTAAGGGGATTCATAAATATTCAGCGCTCCTTGGCAGCTGGGAGTGCTTCAGTTGTTCCACGTATCTCAAGGGGGATGGGAAAGGCAGAATGAGCCTTAGTATTTCTGACACCCCGCAGAGACAATGAACCGGGGAAGGAGAGTGCTCATCTTCTTGCAGAGGAGCGTTTCGCATAGGGTGATGTTAATAATTCAGCCTCAGACTGGTCTGTTTAAATGTTTGATGCCTGCGAGCTGAGCTTTAAGCTCCGGCCTCCTGCGAATCCGAGGAGCTGGGCTCCAGTTGGGTGCTGTCTGCCTTCCTCAGCGCTGGTTTGAACGTGTTACCACGGCACAGCCCAAGCAGGAGTAAGAGCACACATTTCTTCCTTCACTGCGTGAAATTCTGGCACTCTCACACCACAGGAAAAACATCAACCGTCCCATTCTGGTTTGTGTTTGGGAGGGAAGAAAAAGGAAAAAGTAGTTACGATGATTAAGGGTAAAAAAGCTTAATCACATTCTGCTCATATCAGAGATACCGACCAATTGCTGTAGCAAAATGGATGGCAGAGGAAGGTGCTTTTTCTGGATTTCTGGACAAGCCCTGGGTATTGGACGTCCTGCTTCCCCATAGTGGAGATGGGATCCTTGCACCTCCTTCAACTGACCCGATTCTGGCCATTCTCAGAGACAGGAGATTGTGCCAAACATCTTTGGAGTTTGGCCAGTTTGGGAGGTACCAACATTCAAGGAACCGCACCATTTTCTGCTCTCCCAGCCATCGGCACGTGGCCACATTCAGAAGCTCCCCGTCCCACAGCCAGAGTTTCGCATCAGCTTCGTTCAAGAGAGACCCTTCCCTTCCATGTGAGATCCTGATCTTGTAAGCCCTTACCCTAAATTATCCATGAAATGTGTGGGCATGAGTTATGCATGAGATGAATTATCCATGAACTGGGTTGGTTGCCTTCCCTCTTTGTCAACTCCGTAGGTTTCTGCCAGGTATCAAAGCACAGAGGAGGCCTCATTGGTTGGGTTTTCCTTGCCCCTCAAAGAATCCGCATTTTACACAGCAATGTACAAAACCTGGGAGAGAGCTTAAATATTCAGTGGGTCATGATGGAAGAACACAGAAGGCTGCTTGAGAGTACCCAGGGTCAGCCTTTCTCCGAAGATGCAGTTTCGGATCCTAAATCCGCTCAGTGGTTATTCATTCCTATAAAGAGGAGCAGGTCCAAGAATGATGGAGACAACTTGTCTGTCTCTGACAACACACACCTACACCCGGGCTGGTGGTGACTGCAGTCATCCACGAACTGGAGCTGCAGATCCAAGCCTCTCCTCTATGACAAACACAGGAGGGTCTTAATTTTGGTGGGTACTTACTGCTGATTTTGACATGAAAGTCTTCGATGGAGTTGTGTTACCGTTCTTGAGGTAAGTTTGGACAAGGTTGATCTGTTTGGAGAAGGGAGGGGGAGAGAGGATTCAGGAAACTGAGATTTTTCTAGGGGAAAAATGAGGGTTTTGGAGCATTCCTGACCAGCTCCATCACCTTGCTAACTGTGTGGTTTATCCCCAGGCGTGGCCAGCACCAATGTCAAATCCAGGTCTCCCGTGTGCAGCCAGGAGCCTCTCCTCCTTGCCAAGGCACGTGCTGCCCCCACCTCCAGGGTCATCAGGTACGTCTTCCTCGATGGCTGCAGGAACGTCACCGCATCTCCCAGCCCGGACGGTGCAGGCACTTGCCAGGTCAACAAAGACCCCATCTCCTGCCACCCCACAGCAAAACACAACCCCAGCACAGCTGCGGACGCTTGCCCACCCCCTCCCAAGTACATCCCCACCTCCTTTCCCCTGTCCATGCACCCGAGGGTGCAAGCCAAGGGTTTGGGGCTCTCCCTTGCCTCCGAGAAGCGTCTGCCGGTGTTTCAGCAGCTTTGTGGGGAGGCCGTGCCAGCCATGGCCCTTGGAGAGGTGCATCTCCAAAACTCAAGCCAAGAGCTGAAGGAGCTGCCTGAGGCCAAAGCATCCAGGAAAACCAGGAAAGGCCGGAGGATGAGGCAGGCAGTGAAGCGCTTCCCTTGCAACAAGTCATGAAGTGACTCTGGGAATGGTTCAGAATAAAAGATAAGATTATTGGTGTCATTGTGTTAGCAGGAGGTCAGTGGAGACGTGGTGTGAGCTCAGATTCACAGACAGGGAGGGCTGGTAAAGAGGAGGAAGGAGAGGTGTGATATTGTCCACCCTGCCACGCTCATGGGTGCCATGGCAGACCAGCAGTCACACACACTCCAGTTTGTACAAGCACAGCCATCAGCTCCATCCCTCTCACTCAATCCTCCAGCATGCTAGAAATCAAGAAAAACTTCCTTCTCCACACCCCAAAACCCAGCAACATCTCCCACAGCCCCTTCACCAAGAACCCTTTCCAGCTGCTGCTCTGTAGAGAAATGCATTGAATAAAGCACCGAGTGCAGGTGATGGCAGAGCAAGTACCCAACATGACAGGGGAAAACTAGAAACACAAAAGGGAGAAGAAAGCAAACAAGAAATCTCATGTGAGAATGTCTGGGAGGGAATGTGAGAGGTTTTCACTGTTTAAGTCTATGAAGATTGGAAAAATGCAGAAAATTAGAAGAAATGCCCCACAGAGGAAAAGGTAATAAACATAACTGGATTGGGGAGGTCAAGAAGAGAGGCTTGAGCGATATCAGAGGCTGTTTTTGCGTCAGCCATCCACACCGAGAGGATGCAGTGCAGCAGGCCCACCAAATGCCATGAGAGAGCTTTGAGGATGCTGAGCTATTCAAGGGAGAATTATTTCCAGAAAGTAAATTGCCCCTGGTTAGGTTTGGGTGTTGCATGCTGAGATTAGGGCCGACAGATCTCAGAAGGGTACTGTGACAAACAGAGGGACCCGGAGACAGGAGAAGCTCATAACCACCCTACCTACCTCCACAACATATGGAGCGGAGTCAGAGCAGCCAGGATAGAGCAAGGGACAGGGCTGTGCTGGGCTGGTGAAGATAAAAGTAGTCTGGGAGCAGAAACCCGCAGTGAGTTTGTAGGTCGCGCTGGAGACTGAGTTTAGATCTCCCCAGTCAGAACGGGACTGAGTCATCGCAGAGGCTTTAGATGGGGAGGCACAGATTGCAGCGCAAATGTTGCTTGTTGCAGGCACCACTTATTCCTGCGCATGATAATAAACAGACTTTGTCTCCAAATGGTTACTGATCCAGGAAGACACAAGGCTATTTTAGTAGTATTGCAGTGAATGTGAAGACATTACAGAAGAGGTTGACCTAGAAAATAAACACGAGTCCAGCGATCAGAACTTGATGCCATTTAAATTAAATGGAGGGAGATATTAAAACAGGTCAGTAGCTGAGGCCATTTGCAATGAATTAGCATATGAAATTACCAGCATGGCAACAACGAGTTTTACTGCATGTAACAAACTGGGAGTGGAACCATATGCCTGGAGTTTACCAAACACAGCACCCACGCTTCGGGAAATGGGGCAGGAGTAATTGTGACAGCTAAAGAGCTTCGTTCTGACCTCAACAGGGTGCTTCATTTCCAGCCAGTTTTGAGGGTGAGCAGAGAATGGGGTCCAATGCAATGTGCTTTTAGGGAAGGTAGGTCACAGCATGTTCACATCACCCCATGGCCACAGCCCACACCCAAGGCCACACTCTGCAAACAGCATCCCAATAACAACCCTCAGATCAGACATGGCCTCAATCAACAGCCAAAATCCCCTGCACTGAGACCCCAGGAGCAAAACCCCTTCCCAGGGAGGCTGCCCTTGGTGGACACTCAGGAAGGCTATGGCAGTGATGGAAATGAGACTTCTCTGGCAGACCTTGAGCTGTCCCATGAGGACATCAGTCCAAATCTCAAGGCCTGAGACTTATTGGTGCTCTCCTTTGAAAGGTAACCAGTTCTTTAGGCATGAAAAGCTCGGTACATCTAATCCATGTGGGCATCCACACTGGCTCTGCGGGGCAGGAGATGGATTCAATGAGTCCAAGTGGGGTTCCTCAAATCACGGCCAAGGGACCCATCTCCTTGGCATCTCCATTGATGGATTTGGCACAGAGAGACGTACTGGATTTAGAAAGATTGCTGATTCCCCAGCTGAAAGGAATCTATTTCTCCTGTGGGAGAAATTAGGTGACCTTGAGGAACAGCAATGCACAAAATCTCCTGTAAAAGGAGCCTCTGCTCTAAGCTGGGAGCTCATCCATTGGAAACAAGAGAGGGGGAGGAAGGCAGAGATGAAGTTGCCAGTCCTGGGGTGATGATAAATCTCTGATTTATCTGAAAAAAGGCAAACAAGGTAGCAGAAGGTGTGAGGGGAGATACTCCCTTAAGAGCAAGGAGACTGCACAAGTTATTGCCCAAAGCCCCAAGGAGACCTTGTCTGAGTCCTGCTGTGACTCCAACCAGCCATGAACAGAGATAACTGCACCTGGCGCAGGAGGGAACATGGGTGGGAGGAAGCTCCCTCCCTGAGGACCTGCACGTTTGGCTCGTTCAGGCTGGAAAAGGGAGGGGATGCAGCTGCTGCCTGAACAAACACCCGAGAGGGACATGTGGGGGGACAGGATGGAGAGCTGGTTGAGGCTGGCATCGGAAAAGGTGGGGATAAAAAGTCTGAGAACACGTTTCAGGTGGAATTAGAGGATCCTTCACCGTGAAAGGCACAAAGCTGTGAGACGTCCTCCAATTCAGAGAAGAAAGTGATGAGAAACAGAGCAAGAAGGTGGATCTGTTTAGGATGGGGAGGATGTAGCTGGTATCTATAACTGAGGGGAATTTCAGCTTGATGACCAGGAGGTCCTGGTCTGCACACCATCTCTCTAGCCCCTGCAAGCTGCACAAGTGAAAGACAGAGACCTGCTCGCACTTACAGCTTCATTTAGGGGACCAGAGTTGCCCTCTGGGGCTGCCAATCGTTCCCTATTGCTGTAGAAGGCGCACAGAGGGATGATGCCCCAAGTTTAGGTGGCACAAATACAGCTGCATGGCTTCACATGGTGTGGTCCCAACTGTCTGCGCTGTCCCAGTGCTTCCAGTTACAACCAGGTCCTGGAAAGACGAAGAGGCTCCTGTCCTCTGCTGGGCTTGCAAACCTGTCCTCCTCGCAAACCTCCCAGCCTGCTCTGCTCTCTGTGAAGGAACTCAAACCCCAGCTTTCCTCATCTGCAAAGAGATGCCCTTTTTTTAATCATTTGCTGCCCAAATCCTCCAGAACCCAGCCCAGTCTCTCCCTCCCAATCACAGTGTTTAGCCTCTGCTCATATCATGTTGGTCTTCCCCTTTTCCCCTGCTTTTCCTCCCTTCCCAGTCATCAGCATGCAAACCCCTCTGCCTCCCGCTATTCCCCAACCACCTCCCACTCCCAAGGTCTCCACAGGTGCCTCACGCGTGCATGTGAAGAGCAATCAGTGCCTCACCTCCAATAATCAGAGCTGAGCCTCTGGAGCCGAGAGATAAATTTGATCTCTGCTGTTGTGCACGTGTGGGACGAGCCAGGGGGGTGGGCTCTGCTGAACGCAACGTGTTTTGGTGTTTAGGAGGATTTAGAGCCCACCACGGGGACCAGGAGCTGCGAACACATGGGTGTGAACACCTGAAGGTGTTTCACCGGGATGCCCAAGGAGCCTGTGCTCCCAGGGAACCTCACATCACCTCCACATCCCACAGCATCCTCCTGTGAGCAGAACCCTGAGGATGATCCATATGGGGATCCTGATGATGAGCCAGCACTGTGCCCACGTGGCCAGAAAAGCCAACGGCATCTTGGCCTGTATTAAAAACAGTGTGACCAGCAGGGCCAGGGAGGTGATCATCCCCCTGTACTCGGCACTGGTGAGGCCGCACCTCAAGTGCTGTGTTCAGTTCTGGGCCCCTCACTAGAAGAAGGATGTTGAGATTCTGGAGCGTGTTCAGAGAAGAGCCACAAGGATGGGGAGGGCTCTGGAGAACAAGCCTGATGAGGAGCGGCTGAGGGAACTGGGCTTGTTTAGCCTGGAGAAGAGAAGGCTGAGGGGAGACCTCATCACCACCTACAACTGCCTCAAGGGAGCTTGGAGAGAGGTGGGTGCTGGGCTCTTCTCCCAGGTGATGGGGGATAGAACAAGGGGAAACGGCACCAAGCTGTGCCAAGGGAGGTTCAGGTCCGAGATCAGGAGGAAGTTCTTTCCTGAGAGGGTCGTCAGAAGCTGGCACAGGCTGCCCAGGGAGGTGGTGGAGTCACCATCCCTGGATGTGTTTAAAGAGCGGGTAGACGAGGTACTTAGGGATATGGTTTAGGGGGTAGACAGGAGCGGTTGGACGTGATGATCTCAGAGGGCTTTTCCAACCGAGCCATTCTGTGATTTTGTGTGGGGAGGGGGGACCTGTTCCCCTCAGGTGCCATCACATTTAGACAGGCGACTGTGCGTGTAGAAACACGTTCATCTGCGAATACCGGAGCAAAAGACTGTCCTGCCATTACTTCTCTGAAGATGTGTTTGTGGATGAATTACCAACCAGCCTGGAGCCAAGGGACAGAGCAGTGACTCCACCTAACGTGTCAGCAGGCGAACCAACAACCCCTTGGGATAGTCATTAACAAATTAACTGATCACCCGGGCCTCTCCCTCCCCAGGAGGAGGGGCGCTCTGTGTGCCTTGAAACCCAAAGCAGTCGATCTGCATTTGCAGTGGAGGTTTTTGGGGACAGCAGCACTGACAGCAGCCTGGGGTGGGATGGCCAGAAGTCAGCGCTGGGCAGGGCCAGGCCACATCAGCACAATCTGGAGACGAGGACAGACCAGAAGAAAGGCCAAGAACCAAAGCAAGGCAGGGGCAAAGCTCCTGGAGAGGCGAAGGGAGCGAGTGGGAGATTAAATGAGAGAGCAAAAAAAAAATTAACAGCTTTCTTTATCCCTTTTCATTTATAGACAATATTATGCTTCTGCACAGAAGGACTAATTTAGCCCTCCGCACAGCCCCAGTGACCCTTCCTAATAGAAACCATTTAAATCTTTAAACAATTTACATGAAAATGTAACTTTGCTGCGAATATATGTCTTCCCCCTCCTGCTCCCATCACGAGTGCAATCCTTCAAATCTCTGACAGCCTCCATTATCTCTTAATGAAGTGAGAGCATCTTTCTTAGGAGATGCGCCGGCCCCGAGGTTAATCGCTGAAACGAGGTTCACAAACACAAATCAGAGGAGGGAAAAGAAAAGCAAAAGCGAAGACCTAAAAGAGCTCCAGGGGTGGCTCCACCACCCAGAGACGCAAGATCCAGTTGTCCCAGCGCAGGCACCAGAGGAGCTCCAGTCCTCCCAGTACAGCCTCTGTCCTCAGACACAGCAGGGCCCATGGAAAGGGCATCAGGGTCATCTTCAGCACCAGGCTCCACAGCTCCAGCGAGCCTGAAAGCGGGGGCTCAAGAGCATCTTCCAGAGCATATGGGGATCTGCACACCCCGGTAACACGTCTCAGGGGAAACCATCTGCAGCGCAGTGACAGGGACAGCCTGGGACGCGGCGACACAGAAACACCCTGGATGCTCTTTAGATTTTGCAGGAGCTGCACACATTTCGCATCAACCACAAAACCCCAGGGGCCTCTGGGACTGAGGCAGGGCTGGGGGACACCGTGGGACCCCGGTACTGGGCTATCTGCACCAAGCAGGCAATGGGGAGCAGAGGCTCCATCCGCTGCTGCTGCTCTTCCCCAGGCTGGAGGGCTGCTTTGTGGTGATGCAGGGGAGGTTTAAGAGAGAGGACGCAATGAAAAATAAATGGAAAGGGCTGGAAATGAGGAGAGAAGGGCTGAAAAACTATTGAGCTGACAGGAGACAGTATGGAAGAAGGGATAAAAAATCAGGAAGGTCTCAGGGGAAAACTGATTCACAAGAAGGGGGACTACTGGCTTGAACAGAAGAGATGAAAGCAGAAAGCAACAGCAGAGGAAAATAAATAGCTATTTCTTGAAAAACAATAAAGTTTGGGCTAGAAGGAAGAAAAGAAAAAAGAAAAAACCCACCAAGAGTTAACAACTCTGGTTGTTGAAGCCGCTTAGGTAAAGAAAACAAAGAGAGCAAAGGGAAGTACAAAGCACAAAAATGAGCTGAGCGATGCGGAGAGCTCTGCATTCAGCACCTCCCCATGATGTGCTCCGGGGCACGGGGCACGGCAGCATCAAACTCTGTCCAGCCTCAGTGCATGATCCCAGTTGTGCGGCCTCAGCCACTGCCCAGCAAACTGAGACCCGTCAGCCTTTGGCCACGACTGGAGAGCGTTGAAGTCCCCTCTAACCCTAACGCAACTTTGCTATTAGCAAATAGACGCAAATTTGAAAATACTTGTGCATAAATTCTCTGAAGTGAAAGAGCAGAAGGTTTTCTGTGTCCCGGGACACTTCTCCTGCTTCCCCCTGTCCACTCTGGCTCTAAGACTCACAGAGTGCAGGGACGTGGGCTCCCAGGACACCAAGCCTCGCATTTCCATGCTAAAAGCAATCCCTGGTTCTCCAGGAGAAAGAGCATCAGGAAACCGTCCAGGACAGGGCCAGGATTGTGTGGAGATGGCCCTGGCTGTCAGAATTGTGCCAGGAGCTGGCTGAGCCCACCACAATGCGTGGTCGGAGCCACAGCTGTCCCTGTCCTAAATCCAATCCTCCAGCGGTGAAACCTGCGGCCCCTGGGTGGGGATGACAGATCTCCTTGCTGATAACCGCACGAGACAGCTATCCATCACGGCTAAGTGAAGGCAAATCAGTCTTTATCTGCGCAGGGTAAGCCTTGTTTGCTGCCTGATGTCAACAAAGATGGGAGCTCAGCTCTGCATCCCCGGGGTTGCGGGTGCCTGACAGGTCACCCAGGTGCTTATGGTGTCCCTGGGCTTCGTAATTGCACACACGCAAAGAGAGGGAGGACATGGATGGGACTGAAGCTCAGGACCACTCCATGTGAGCCCAGGGCTCACCATCACCTTATCCTTCCCTGTCCCGTGCAGGGTGACACTGGCTGTGTCCCCTCCTGAGGGTGACAGGGTAGCTCCTGTCCCAGGGGTGAGTGATCCAGCACGGGGGGATGGCTGGGACCCCGCACAGGAGGGATGAGCTGATGGGACCCGACCTTGTGAGGAGGAGCAGGGAGAGGGAGCTGCGAGGGAAACTCTGCCTCTTCCTTTGCTCCCCTGGCTTCTCCCAAAGCTCCTTTCCTCCCAGCATGGAGAGGCACAAACAGCTCTCATTAGGATGAAGAGGGTTTTGGAGGGCGAGTGGGATGGCGGATAAGAGCTGCGTGTCAGGCCTGAGTGCCACCAGCCCAGAAGTCAGCTCCGAACAGGGGCTTTTAGCTGGTTCCTTCCTCCCACCTTCCCCTCTCCCCACCTCTGCACAGGGAGCGGCAGCGAGTTAACCCCGTAACCTTTAATCAAGGGGTTGTGTACACGGAAAAGGATTGATGGAGCTCGTCTCCCTCACAGCCTCGCACCACGGCTCCGATTACACCATTAACTCCCCAAGCTGAGTGCCCAGGCCGGTATTGGCAGCCAAGAAATAATGGCCCTGGAAACTGCATTACAGAGCGATCGCTGGGAAGCAGCGAGCCGCAGAAATGGGCATTTCCACCCGAGGTGCTCGGGGAAGCCGAGGTTCCTGCAAGGGGCTGCAGAGCCAGTGCCCAGCCACTTGGCCAGGCAGGCAGGCATCCCACACCAGTATAATTTCTGAGACCTCGGACATTATCCCCTATATTTTGAGAACTGAGGGGTCTTCGGGGCTTTTGTCCATCCAGAAAAGAGAACTCTCATCCTTGGCCAGCCCGGTGGATGAAGGCAGGACATGAGAGTCATGGGTCTGTGAGGGGAGACAGAGAAAGCAGGATAAGTGTATCCTGTGTTGCCATTGAAAGCCAGACCAGCAGGCTGCGGAGACGGCTTCATTTCAGCCTAAGGAAGGCTGAATTATAACAGCAGGTGGAACATCTCCACCAGGAGAAACCGAGAGGACTCTGCCTACAACACAGGGAAGCTCTTTAGCCAGGTCTTTAGACATGGCAGGTCTTTTCCTTCCTTCTGGTGTCAGCCAGAAATGTCCCCCTACAAATGCTACATCCCTGCAATAAGCTTCTTTTTATTAAACTGTTAAAGGCTGGGAAAAAAGCCTCACACAATCAGAAGATCATCGGCCAGCTCCATCGCACGGGGCCATGAGCTTCCTTCGGGCTGGGGCCATGGCTGAGAAGGGATACGGGGTGGTGGGGGTGACACAGTGCAGGGACAGGCTCAGAGCACAGCCAAGGCTGGTGGCTCCTGGAGCTTCATGGGGAAGAGAGGTGGCAGGGAGTAAACCCCATGTTCTGGGCCTGCTTGTGAAAAGCTGCTACCTCGGCCCAAGCAGACAATGCTTGATGAGGAGCCGAGGCTGCATAGGGTATCCCACTGCTCGGTCTATTGCTGTGGCTCCTGGAGTGGTAGCATCCCTCCTTTTAGCTCTACGGGGTGGGAAAAACCCACCAACAACCAGCAGCCCCAGTGTGACGGGGCTGGGACCACCTTCCCACCCGAGCAGGTGTTTGGGAGAGCTCTGCTCTCCATGGGCAAAGCTGCTGCTCCTGCATCCACGTCCACCAGTGGCCGGGAAGTGGGAAGCTACTGACACCCAGTGGCACCGCGCATCCTGCAGCCGGGACTGGCTCCGTCGCTGGTGGAGGAGATGTGTCCATGCTGTCCTCATGGGGTATGGCCTTTCGGGGCGACCTGCGTCTCCGGGGACTCGTCTGTGGAGGGAGGAGCTGGAGCCCCTGGGTCACCATGTGCCCGTGCAGAGAAGCTGTGGTTTTGCATGGTGGCAAATGGGACACGGAGGAGGAGCTGGTTCACCCTGATGGCTGTGGCCCCGTGTTTAGGTCAGCAGTGTCTGCCTCGTATCACGCGCTTGGGGAGACGTTGTGCAGCCTCCTTACCTGCAGCACAGCCACATCTCCCTCTGCAAACACCTACACGAGGTTGTTCTAAAAGCTCATCTATGCCAGATAAATCAATGCCCTAGTTTGGCCCAGAAATGCTGGAGATGGGAGGAGGAGAGAGGTTGGGGTGGGTTTTCTCTGGGGCGCTCTGGATCCCTTCACAAACGCTGTGAGCCCAGACAAGGATGCAGGTTGGAACTGGGAGTGGATTCAGCCAAATCAGGAAACCCCTTCGCATCCCAGAAGGCAGCCGTCGACACTGGGAGTTATTTAAGAGCAGTGATGGAGCCTTGCAATCCACTCCACACGTCATTTCAGCCCCAAAGTCGAGCGAAAAAGCAAAGAGCACGGAAAAATAACAACAAAGTGCCTGCATTTGGCACCCTGCAGTGCAGAACCAGTGAAGACTCAGCCTCTGACCTGCAGAACAGCAACAGATAAGATGGACACAGAATGGAGTAAAAAAGGGTTCAGGAGCAACACTTCACAGCTGAGAAAAACACATTTTCCATTGGCCCCTCACACAGACGAGCTCTCGTTTTTGCTAGAGAGAGCAACCAGAGGCTGCTGAAACAGAAATGCGGTTTTAATTATTCGTTATTATCAACTGCTTTGCAGATAGAAGCTGCTGATAATAGAAACCCAGCGTAGGAGAGAGGCAGCGCTTTCAGCCAGGGACCGTGTGAGCAGCCACGGGCTGCGTAAAGGAGGTGATTTACCCAAGGAAGATCATCCCAGCCCCAGAGCGGAGCAGGCGGCGTCCTCGTGGGATCAGAGGAGGAAGGGATGCTCCCTCTGCCAGGGTATAGATCAAATTGTGGGTGGAGAGAGAGAAACAGAAGCAATAACTGAAAATCATTGTGGCCACAGCACGTGGCGCACAGATTTTGTTTGTATTCCTCCAGAGAGGGCTGGTGGCTCTGCTTACAGGATCAGGAAACGTGGGTTGAGGATAAGGCATCAAATCTGGGCTACAAACAGGGAGAGACGGCAAAGTCTGGAAGTTCATCTCCGCACCCTATTCCCAGGCCTTCACTGCCTCCTCTTATGGTGCAAACTGGGGACACAGGAGGGCTCTGGGGGTGATTCTGGGGTGTGCAGGGGGTGCACGGGAATGCACTGCCGGAATTAATGCATCATTTCCATCTGAAACCTCTCGGCCCAAATGAGCCGCGATGGCACGCGGTCACACGCGCGCACGTCCAGCTCTGGAAGCAAACAGGCTGATTAGCATCGACTTTGTTATCGTTGTTATGAGCAGAGGCAGCTGATCGATGTCCACTCAGTCAGGCGAATCTGGTGTCAGTCACTCCAGAGAGCCCCATCGTCTGGAGCAGGGACCGAGGGGAGGAGGAAAGGAAGCGTGGCTCCATTTTTCACCCCCAAAAGCACAGTGACTGCTTCTGTGCCAGCACAGGGACCTGATCAGAGCAGTCGTTTGCATGGCAGGAATTCAGCTGGTTTTTCCCCAGTTTTTACTGTTTTTTCCCCATTTTCCCAGTTTTGTTCACAATAAGCGTGCCAAAACTCCCATTTCTTCTGCATAAGAGGCCTCAAGCATCAGCCTCTGCACGTCAGTCCTGGACTCTCACTATGGGAAAGCTCAAGGTCAGCTCCAAACCCCAGTGCAGACACCACCAAAATCTCTGTGCTGCTCTAAACAGCTACGAGTCCTCATTTTCTTCCCTCCTGTGCAGCACAGGGACTGAACCCCATGGGTACCCCAGGGGTGGGGATGCCCTGTGTGGATTTGGGCACCTGAAGGGCAGGAGAGGCCATGGGGCTGGGGGCAGAGGTGCAGCCTGGGGCTGTGCCCGGGGGCTCACGTCGCTGTGGTGTGGCCAGAGGTGGTGAAGTCGGGGAGGGCTGCAGCCAGGCCGTTATCCACTGGGATGAGGTAGGATCTCCTCACGAGTTATGGATGACAGCAAACATCACTCACAGCCATCCCTGTGTGAAAGGAATCAAGAAGTATGGCAGAAACCAGGCCGCCGTTTGCTGATGTCAACCTCTGGCCAAGAAGAGGTTTGCTCAGGGGAAGCTCCAAACTCTCCAAAACACTTTTTATTCCCCGTGTTGTGCAGACCCAGCCCCGCTGCTGCCCCACATCCCTCCGGGTGCGGGTGTCCCTCGCTGTTGCCGTGCTGTGCCACCGCAGCGCCCACGCACGAGGACACACGGGAGCGCCCGACACCTCAGCCAGGACCCGTCGGTGGCGCTGGGGCTGCTCCAGCTCCCGTTCTGGCCTGGATCCAGCCGCCGAGGGCTGGGATATTGGTTGCAGCCAGAGGAGCTTGTAGCTGGCCTTTGAATAACATCTGAGACACCGGTTTGCAGGCATCTGTGCTATTCATTACTCTCCAAATAAACACAATATGCATCACGCCCCGGGGCAATCTGTGCACCAGTAAATCCCAATCTCTTACCTCCAGAAAGCTGTAAAAACCAGTACGCACCACTGAGCATGGACGGCCCTGACTCATGGGGAGCATCGGGCAGCAAAGGGGGGAAACCCTCCCGTGTAAACTTGCCTTTAATTCAGATGAAATTCCCCTGGGGGGTCCCAGCTGAGCTCCCCCGCGCTCTCACGCGGTGACAGGGCCCTTGGTGCCGCCGGCCTCCCCCGCCGGAGCAGCAGCCGTTCGTAATCCGGCGCCGCCACTTCACCCGACGCGGCGAGCGCATTTAATGAATGAATTAATTTCGCTCTCAACTGGGTGCGACACGCATTCAAAAGCTAGAAAATAAACGTTTCCCTTCCCTAATTTCTCGTGTCCCTTTTGATTTGTCATAGGCGCAACCGCATGCGTACGCTCTCCCCGTATCTCCCCACCAACCGAGTCCTGGATTTCCATCCCTGCAGAGATAAACAACCTCCCTGGTGGGAGCCGATATTGCTGTACCTGCGCTTCCTTCCATCCACATCCACCATCTCTGGCACCGCACGGTACCACACGTTGCTCAGGGGCCCAGAACTGATATTGCATCTCCCTCGCGGGTCATCACGGCTAAACACAAACACCTTCCTCCTCTGTGGGTAGAACCTTTTCTAAATTTCCATCTGAAATGTATTTATGCCCATTTTCTCCCATGCCAATTTTCTATTTAGGCATCTGTATCCTTCTCCCTCCTCAGTGCCATTCAGTGCGATACACACGGAGGGGATGATCCTGTTCCCACTCAACTTCTGTTTTGCTGAGCTTCATAAGCCAAGAGTCTCGACTGCAAAACACGCTTTGCACTCCTCTGTCCAGCCTTTTTGCTGCTCTTCCAGGTTTCGGATGGATGCCACAAGTGGTTAAATGTAAGAAATCGTCTCTCTCACAGCAGCAGAGCCGCCCTGGGTGCAGCACAGGGTTTCAGAGCAAGAATCAGCATCTGCAGTCCCTCTGCAATGAGAGGCCAGGGGCAGGCTGCAGGAACGAGCTCTCACTGAACTGTCCCAAACACAAAGCTGCTCTGGAAAGCAAGAAGCTCTTTAGGAAGGAGTAGTTGTTAAGATTTGCAAAATCCGCTTTTTTTTCCATCGGCTCTGCAAATCCATTGTAGAATTTGTAAATTTGTTCTAGGATTAGATGAAGAGGTTTCATGGTTTATAAACCTTTTCTTCTCTCTTACCCTCCCCTTGACTTTAAGAAGCGGTCGCAGACTTTAGCGCAGTCCAGGTTTTAGAAATAATTTCTCAGTCACAGCTGTTGAGATACCCGGCAGGGTTTGGTACATCAGAGCGGGAGATTTCCCACCCAGAACACGAGGACATCCCAGCACCAAACGCTCCGTACAAACAGGAGTTTGATGGTCAGGTGCATTAGCCCCAGGCTGGTGCCTCCTAGGAATCCCTCACTGCCCTCAGCGATCCCGGTGGGATCAGAGAAGATGCTAAGACATGAGAGACACAGCAAATCTTTACTCCCTCTGGGCCCTGTACCCTGCAGACCTGTGGAAACAGTCATTTATCAGTAATCTATCAGGCTGCAATCAAAGGGCCCACTGAGTGGCCCCAAAGACACCATCCCAGGTCCACTCTGCTCAGTGTCCACATCCTTCCCAGCTTGGGCTGATGTATTCTTAATTAGTGTCTTCATGTGAGGAGCATATGCAACGAAGCATGAAAAGAAAATCCCCATCATTTAAATTCATTAACAGTCATCGAAAGTCTTCAATGCAGAGGTGGAATTAGCTGAACTCCTTCGGAGAGACCAGCTGTGCTCACTAAACTGTGGTGGAAGCTGCTGCGCTGCTTTATTTATTTAGCTGTCTCCAGGAGGGTTTTCCCCACCCGGTTATTACCGATTGCACCCACCAGCTCGCCTGGGTGTCTGTATGGGGTGCGTGGACAAGCACAACCACAGCGGTCACTCTAAGCCCAGCAACAGCAGCATCATTCACAGCTTGGTGGTGGAAACCCTGCCAGCGCATCCCCGCTGAGGATGTTTACCGGTCGTGTTTACCGCACCGATTACTCCATCTCCAGTATTTGCTCTTTGTCTTATCCTTGCAACAGGGACCACCTCCAGCTGCTGCTGTGTTTAATCTCTGCCCCCCGCAGTCGTGGTGGCTGTAAGGCAGGAGATGCAGCCTGGGCCATGTCCCAGGCCTGGCAGGAGGATGTGGGAGCCAGAGCAGGATGCGGTGCTCAGATGTGTCCGTGCCCAGATGTGTCTGTGACCAGATGTGTGTGCTCAGATGTGTGTGCTCAGATGTGTCCATGCCTAGATGTGCCTGTGCACAGATGTGCCTGTGTCCAGATGTGTCCGTGCCCAGATGTGTCCGTGCCCAGATGTGCCTGTGCCCAGATATGTCCATGCCCAGATGTGTCCGTGCTCAGATGTGCCCATGCCCAGCTGTGTCTGTGCTCAGATGTGTCCATGTCCAGATGTGCCTGTGCCCAGATATGTCCATGCCCAGACGTGTCCGTGCTCAGATGTGCCCATGTCCAGATGTGTCCGTGCCCAGCTGTGTCTGTGCCCAGACGTGCCTGTATGAGCAGAGCTGGGTTCACACCCGTGCTCTGGCGCAGTGGGATGCATTCGGCTGCACAGAGCAAGGGCTGCAGCAGGACACCACGGGGCTGTGGGTGTGAGCTGTGCCAGCCCATTCCCAGTATGCAAAGTGAGACTGGGATTGGCTGGCTGTGCAAAACCCACCGTGTTAATAAAGCAGGATTTTTCTATCTACTGGAATGAGAAACACTCATTTTTCAACCCAGCTACCCCAGCCTTCCCATGGGGGTCCCCCCAACCTAGGGCAAGAGCTGGTCAGATGTGAGATGGGAGCAGAGCTGCGCTCCTGAGCATCCCCTGCCTTCCCCTGCCGCTTGTCTGTCCTCAGTGTTTGACTGGAGACAAACGACCAGAACCAAAGAGGCAAAGAAATCAGAATAAGCTGCTCCAGAGCAATTCTAGAGAAGGTCTCATTTACAGAGAAAACCTGATTTAATGCAAAATGAGCTTATAACCTGGTGTGAACTAGGCTGCTTTAGAGTATTTGAAGCTCCCTGAATTTCTTTCGCTCAATTAGGGATTGGTTTTATAAGCCAAACACAGATTTACCATTAAAAAAGAATAAAACACCCTCACGGAAGTTAGAGCAAGCGCAAATAAACGACCCGGATCCTCTTTGCATTCGGTCTGCGCCACTTTCCACGCTCCTGAGGAGGAACTTTCTGTGGAAGAGACGGCGGCCAACCCGATGAATCCAGAAACCCGTGGAAATGCCAAATTTCACAAGTAGATATGGTTGGAGGTCAGTCCTCATGTGTGGGTTACAGCCACGTCGTCTTTGTGGTGACAGAGCTGCAGGAGGGCTGACAGGAGGGTCTGAAGGATGCGGTGGTCTCAGATTCTTTCAGCCACCTTTAATAGATAGAAAGGGGATTTTTTCTCCTCTCCGCTGGCAGATTTTTCACATTGGGTTTCAAAAAGATCTTTTATTCCCACAACGGGAAAATAAAACCATTTGCATTCAAAACACTACTCTGAGATTGCATTTGCCTCGATTGAATTTTTAAAATACTTTCGGAAATGAGTGTAAAACAAAAGAAACAGAAATCTGCTTTATTCTGGATTACACAGGCTCTTCCATTCCTTCTCAAAGGCTCTGCGAAGGTGGAGAGGGCTCCCATGCATGGGCTCCTTTACGGTAAGGAAAAAGCTGAAACATTTCCTATTTTGGGCCGGTCTCATTTTGCAATTTTTCTGGTTAGGCAGTAAAATGGAAAAAAAAGCAATTATCCACGCAGCTCTCATTAGGCATCCATTCACACGCTGCTTAGAAGCGATCAGTCAGCGTGGACAGCAGCGGCGTGTGGTGTGGTGTGGTTAGCACAGCCCAGCGGAGGTGTTGAGGCCGTTGGAGCCGGGGCTGAGACCCTTCAGCTCTTGATTAGCGATTGAGCCCTCATTCATTACCACTTCTCCTCGCGGTGCACTAACGAGCGCTCGTGAGCAGATCTGTAACCTAAAGCCGGGTTGGTAAAGGGCAAACGCGGGGCCAGCTCTGCTGTGCTGATGAATTTCGGCGCGGCCTCGCCTGGATCCCAACCGGGGGCTGCTCCTGGGGTTCAGGCGATTTTCCTCCAAGGCTCCTGGGAAAAAGCTGCATTTTTCACCCAGGACCGCATCCAATTGACTTCCTGGGATGGAGCCATCGCGCTATTCCCCATGGAGGTGACTTTGGTAGAATTACCTGGCAGCCCTCAGCGCCGACCCGAGAGCAAACGGATGCGAGGACCAGATCCACATTCTGCTCAATAAAAATGTGAGGATTTACTCCAGCAAATAATTCAGCCCAATAACTGCATCCTTCTCTCTCCTACGCTCTTGCCCTCCTTCCTTTTCTTTCCTACTAAAATAACTAAATGACAAGGACTGAATTCTACAGCAGGAAATTCTTCAACCTAGACCTCCTCCCAGGATAATCTATTATCTTCACAAATTACTGCAGACAGTTCTTTATTGTTTAAAACCTTTTATCCAAATAAATGCATAAACCTTTAGGAAGGGAA
>NW_010163235.1:20866-24626 GCF_000695765.1 Mesitornis unicolor | reverse complement strand
TGAAGGGTTTAAATGAAAACGTCCTTCCCTCATTGACTGCTGTGTGCTAAAAAAACGAAAATACAATTTTTTTAAAAAAAAAAAAAGACAGAAAGAAGAGGAAAGGAATGAGCCCAGGGGAGCAGAAATCGGTGATCTGCAATGGAGTCCATTAAAGTCTTCCCCCTTTAAATATTACAAGTGTTTGTTCTCCGCAGCCCGATAAATATCTCGCTGTGTTGAGATTGAAAATTGATAAGCCGTGCAGCATCAGTCTCCTTCAGACTCACAGCTCCCTGCACACTCATCACTTGGGGACGGGCAGCGGTTTAATTCGCTGGGGGGTGATGCCCCGTCGGGCCGTACCCAGCATCCCCAAATCACTGCCAGGTACTGCTCCGTTAGGCCCCTTTGGGCAAACGTTTCCCATACACCCAAACACAAAGAGGAACGAGCAGCATCCCCTCCCTTCCCTGCCTGCACTTTATTCTCCCCGTTTCACTTTATTCTCCCCATTTCACTTTATTCTCCCCATTCCACATTATTCTCCCCGTTTCAGCACTAACTCACTGGTGGCGGGTGAGGCTCAGCTGGAAGACGAGGGCAGGAGGGTGCTCAGAGACAGGACGGGTAGGGGACAGGGGTTTGTCTCAGCCTGAGGGCACCCACGGTTTCTGGCACTCACCCACCGCTTTCTGCCTCCCAGGGCACAGCGAGGAGCGCGGCGGCTGCCACCCTCCCCAGCCGGTGGGTATCCAACCTCTCACATCACCTCCTCCTGCACACTGAGCACCAACTCTGCCCAATTTGGGCATCCCAGCTCTCTCTATGGCAACTCAGGGCTCCCTCGGGCTTGCTGGGAATCACCCTCAATTTCTCCTCTTCTTCTTCCTCCTCATCCTCCCCTCCCAGACCCACGCACGGCCTCTGCCACAGCACTGGGGCCATTGCTATTGCACCCAGCGCCAGGGAGGCAAGCACGGCTCTGGAGCGGGAGGAAACGGCTCGGAGCTGCACACAACCAAGATGTTGCCCGGGAGAGCAACTCCTCTTGCCGGGCCCCGGCATCTCTTTATCAGGGAAGCCTCGTTCTCTCTGACAAAGCACAGCTAATGTGCTGTTTATTACCTTCTCTGCTGCATTTGGACTGTCAGGAGATGAAGAAATATCCCCAGAATTAACAGCAACATAAGAGAGGGAGAAGAGCCAGGGGAGAGGTTAAGGAAAGTGCTGTTATCTAAGAAATGGTCTCATAAACCCTCTTCACTGCAAACGGCTTGTGCTTAGATGGCAGCACCCCTCCTGGTACCCAGAAGGGGAACAGCGGCTTCTCCTCTGCACACACAGCAGGCTCAGCACAAGGCACCACGGGAGAACCAGTTTTACTCCCCAATCACCTTTGCCTGCATGGATGCGAATGGTCAGACCACGAAAATACACCTAGGCCCATGAAGAGCATTCCCAGAGAGAGGCAACGTTACGTCCGTGAAGGCTGGAGTAGCCTCTGTGTACGTACGGTGCTTAATACGAGCAGCCCTGCTCCAGGTTGGTGCTGCTCTTCTCACAGGGAGGAGAGGAAATTTGTTATCACACAGTGCAGATTTTAAACTCCCAGCAAGACAGATTAAAGCCTGGGGTAAGTTATGGGCTGGACAGGACTAAAGGCCAAACCTCTGAGCTGAGGGGGGTGTCACCAAGTCCAGAAAACACCTAAATGCAGGGGACACACTGGAGGAAGGCAGGAAGGGCCCAAAGGAAGAGACAGGATAAAGAATTGAACAGCTCAGGAAGACAATACTGGAAAAACCTTAATTTTTGCTGGCTGAGGCATGATATTGCCTTCAGAGAGATGACTGACTGGCTGGGAGTGGCAGGAGCATAGAGGGAGGGCAGGATAAGCTCAGTCAAGTACGCAAGATCTTAAATACAATAAACACAGCGCTGCCCACAGATCCGGAGCTATGAGGTCTCCAAGTTTTGGATGAAGAGCTTTCCAGTGCCCAGCGAGGCATCTCCACTTATTTTGGAGAGGGTTTTCAACGGAGCACACTCAAAGGGTGCTGCTTGACCGCTGCAGTCCTACGCTAGGTGGAGAAAACACATCTCCCAGTAGATCTCAGCACCATCCAGGCTCTGTTCACCAGGACCCCATGGAGCTGGTGCTGCCGTGGCCTTTCAGAGCTCACAGCAAACCACGGAGCCGTCACGGCCTCTCCTCACAGCTCCTGACCCGCGATGCTGCGAGAGGGCGACGAGCAGGACCTGCAGCAGGATCTCATCTGTGCCATGGTCCCCTGGGTCCCCTGACACGGCGTGGCCAAGGGTTGGGCCCACGTGGAGGGACACGGCCAGGAGCAGCCCCGGGTCGGTGCCGGGATGAAACGGTCCCTGAACGCCACCTCGCTGGGAGGGTGAGCCCTGCTGCCAGAACAATGCAATTAGCCACTTAATTCCTAATGTTAATTGACTTTCGCTTGCTCTAGCACCTTTGTCAAGGTATCACCCTGCTCTCTGGGGTGCTCTTGGGAAAGCAATTATATGCTACTTACTTTGCAATTAATTACAGCTTTAAGAAGGCCGTGGGAGGGCACCTCTTCCTGTTTGATCTTGTAAATGCTTCATTAAAGGCCCAACAACGAAGAGAATATTTCGATATTTTTGCTCACCTGGCAACCCTGTCCTCCCCTTTGAAGAGGCAGTGGGGATAGGTATTTATACTTTGTTTTAAAAAAGAAGAAAAAGAAAGACCAAAATCAGGGGGGTCGATTTGGTATGGACACCGCACATCTCTGTTGCTTTCCTTTACACAGGCTGCTAAAATGAACGCTGAGCGTCTCCAGAATTAACGGGGATGGACGGGTGATGCTTTCCTAACGAAACAGCTTTTCAGGAGAAGGGTTGCAGAAGAACCCAAACTTTTCACAGCGTCTGCAAGCCTGGGAAATGTTGGCTTGGGGTCCAAAACCTGGAGCACATTTTGACTGAGGTGTCTGGGGTCAAGCACTGACCACATTCAGCCACCCAAGAAAAGCTTTTCAGCCAAAAAAATGGAAACTTGAGGGTTTAGCACTGAGAAGCATTTAATGAAAGATGCTGAGGTTTTGATATTTTTAATTAGGCTGTTGGAAAAAGTAATCCTGCTAGACTTTTCCCAGAGAAAATGCCATTTTTAAAGCCCGTTCTGCTGAAGAGGTACAGTTCAGCTCTACAACAGCTCCTTTGTTTTCCGCATTCTCACCCAGTTTCACAGTGAATTGAGCAACTGCCGCCAAAGAATGTGTGAAATGAATAATTGACACGGCCGTGTTGTCTGCAGCAAGGAGCTGATCTGACCTCGCGTGCACAGCGCAGCTCGGTGATGAAGGCAGCCGTGGCGGCTGGGAAGGGACGCTGCCGGCTGCAGAATCCCCTGCTTTGGAGCAGTATCTCCACTGTGACCCTTGGGAACAGCGATCCCCTGGCAGGACGTCCCCGTGCCATCGTGTCCTCGACTCCAACCGTGCTGCATCAGTCAAAGAGCTGGCCAGTTTGGCCACAACCCAAGCCACCTTGCCAAGATCATCCCATCCCCGCTAACCCCGGTGCGGCCGCCCGCTGCCCTCCTTTGCCCCGGCGCTGGTGCGGGAGCGTTGGTGCCATATGCTGGGTTTCTGCTCTCCAGCTGGCACTGGCGCTCGGAGGAGCTCTGCCTTCCCATCCACATCCTCGTGGGGAGGGAAGGACACAGACTTCTTGCTTGGACTGGTTTGGACACTGCTGGCAGCTGGGGGGTGTTGGGGGT
>NW_010163235.1:15059-20839 GCF_000695765.1 Mesitornis unicolor | reverse complement strand
AACAGATGGGGAGAGAAAGAAAAGAGGCCATTTACTGGCGGCTGCCTTTGCTGTTTCTGCATCTCTCCGCTTATCTACCAGATGCTGAAAAATTTAGTCTTTGTTATGCTAATATTGCTCTTGTCAGCACAAACAGCGAGGCTGCTCCCAGCCTTCCCACCACCGCTCCGACTGCGCCTTCTCATGCAGCGGAAGCACGAAGTCAGCAGAAGGGACGGGGCCAGCTCCACCGCACGGCCTGCGACGGCGAGGACTTTGTGCCTGGTATCGCAGCTTCCCCCTTTCTTCTTCTCCCTTTGAACCCATGAGGGGGAAAATGAAAGGAGAAGCTGAAAGGATGGCGCACGAGTGCTGGGGACAGCTGGGAGGAAGCTCGAGTGCCTTGGTGTTGCCCAGTCCCTGTTGGGTGATCTCCTGCCCCCCTGGAAGGGGAGGGCGCTCACCCCCTTTGTCCCCTGACAGGGTGCGGGGTCTATTTGGGTCTATGGATCTGAGACACAGTCTGCTTTCACCCTTCATTAGCGGCCTTGTTAATTTGCCCAGTGTCTCCCCTTTTCCACGGCGTCACGGGTCCATTCAGAGCAAACTGCCGACTGCAAGAGGCGGCTGTAACGCCGTGCTGGATAATTCAGCCCGACAGCAGTGACCCCATGTGCTACCCCAGCAGCAGTGCAGACACTGCAGGGCCACGACCACCTCCTTGTCCCGCTGCGCCCACCCGGTGCTTGTTCCCCGTCGGGGCTGCCTGCACCGGGGAATCCTGCACGCCCGACGCCTGCGTGGGGAGGATAAATGGGAGCCGTCACTCACCAGGGCTATCAATCTGCCAAGCTGCATCAAATCCTCCATAAAAGATGTTTAAAAAGAAAATTGACATTTTGTTTTATAGCGCTGCAATTTAACGAAGGGGGAACGAGGGCTGGAGGACCCGTGCTTCCTCGCACGGCTGCTGAGCGGGGCTGCGTGGGCCTTGTCCCCTTCCCAGCCCCAAGCTATGTCCTCCTGCTTTGGAGACCCCAGGACTCTGGGGATGCAGGTCCTGCTTTGGGCACGGGTGTTACCCCGAGCATGGACTCAGCAGCAGCCCAAGGCTTTGCAGCAGAGCAAGGCAGAGCTGAACCCCCTGCTCTGCAGCGCTGGGTCTGTCCCAGTAACCGAACCCTGTGCCTTGCCCCGGGGCAGGCACATCACAGCCCTCACCACCTCATACAGTGAGCAGAGACGCCTCCGGAGGTGGTTTTCCCACTGCCTGGCTCCAGCGAGGCTGCAATGCTGACTGAGCCCTTCCCACCACTCAGGGCAATCAAACATCTTGCTCCCGAGGGGGTTCTTCGGTGTCTAATAAAGGTTGAGCACCTGCAGCCTGACCCTCCGCAGCACGGACACGGCTGCTTGCTCTCTCCTCCACCTACGTCCATGGACTGTGCAGATTCTGAGAATGTTGGTGGCCTGCCCACTGTGTGGGAGGGGATTGCAGGCAAATAGGGATCTGCTCCTTATTAAAACTGGGAGCTTTTCCTTTCTTCCCCTCTTAACTCCATCCTCCTTGCCCTGAGCAAGGACAGCCCACGTTCTTGGGCTGACCCTGGTGTGCTTCACCATTTTTATGGAGGGGGAGTCCCTATGTGGCACGTTCCCATAAGTAATAATAAGCCATAAAAGCTGGGATTTATGGAGCGCCTTTCACTGCGGCGCTGCCCTGTGCTGCGCAGCCACTGATGAACGAAGCCACGCAGAGTTCTGCAAAGTACAGCAGTGTCAGCCCGTGACAGGGGAAACTGAGGCACGGAGAAGGCAGCAGCTCTGTGAAGGTGGCCCAGCCGGCCAGGAATGGGGCTGGATGGGGGACCCACGTCCTGCTCCGAGCTCCTGCACTGAGCTGCAACCTCAGCGACACGGGGATGACACATTTCATGGCCAAATCTGCACCTGCATTTCCCAGCCTTGCCCCCCGGTGCATATGGTGACCCCCAGCAGCCCCTCCTTGGCACACGCTCTGCCCCACCACAGGCATTCGTGGCATCCTTCCACGTCTCATTTCAAGCCTTAGCTTTTCTCCCCAGTCTTCAGCTCTTAATTTCTCTCTCCTTCGCCTATTAATTAATTCTACAAAGCACTTTGGGATACATTTATTATGAATGACACGGCAGCAAATAATCTCTCCAGTTTTATTACCGTGCGACTGCAGCAGATCCCTGCTGGTGGATGGCTCCGTGTCTGAGCAGAGTGACCAGCGGCGGCGGGCAGCAACCCCCGCTCACGAGGCTGTGGGTCACGTCCAGGAGTCACGGCAGCTTAATGGGAATCTGGGTCCAGCCCAGGAGGACTGAGCAGTGCAATCTCAGCAATTTGTCTCTTTTCAGGGCCTGACGTATCCTGGGGATGCGATCAAAGCCTGCAGAGGGGATCCCTGGGCACACGGGCGCTGCCTCCTTAACCCCTGGGGCATGGGGTTTCTTCAGAGCCGAGAGAGATGCGCACACTCCTGCGGTTCCAGTTCCCTCCAAGTTACTGCCCTCATCCTCCACCAACGCCCCCTGCTCAATGGCACCGCTGGCAATAAAACTCCCTGCCAAAAACTGCGGCCGTGCAGGGATCAGGCAAGGCTTGGAGCTGCCGAGTCCTGTGGGGCCGCAAGCAGCTTTGGTGAGCTCGGGAGCAGCAATGTTGGTGCCTGAGCAGCTTTAATGCTGAAAACTAGATTTTAGGTAGCTCCAGGGTTAAACCATAATTGAGAGGGGATTATAGGCTTTAAATTTTTAACTTTGCCATCTAAAACGGAAACAAAGCGCCTCTGTCCTCCAGCACAACTAATTCACAGTCTCCTGGACCTCAGCTCTCCATCTATTAAATGAGTAATATTCACGACGTGCAAAGAGGGCAGATGCTAAGGAAGCTGAGGGGCTGGGATGCAAATTTTGCAAGCCCAGTAATTAGCTCACGGGGATGAAGGCTCCACATCTTGCCTTGATCATGAGATGTCAAAATAAGAAGCAAGGAAGGCCCCAAGATTCAAATAAGAAGCTCCATCAGCACAGAAAAAAACGAAGCCAAAGATTGTGATGGCAAATCTAATCGGCCTTGGTGCTGATGGCTTCCTTTTATTTCCTCCAGCACATTTTCAGGCAGAAGGACAGATGTAAAGACCGGCCTCTTAAATACCATTACCAAAGTAATCATGGATATTGGGGCGCAAAAACTGTTTATGTTCTTGCTATTTAACGGCATAAAACAATACTCTTTACAGCAACTATTAGCTGGCTAATGGCATCTCATCATTCCTCATATCAGTTAAGTGACAGATGGAGCTGACGGCATAATTAAGCCACTAAGAGTCTCATAAATTACACAACTACCACTGAAGCACCAGCCACACCGAAGGAACCATTGCAAGTGTGATGAACGAGCAGCGCGAATGAGCAGTGTTCATTAAGTGCAAGTGTGATGAACGAGCAGCGCGAATGAGCGGTCTTCATTAAGCGACGGAAAGAAAACCATTACGGGGTTTGGTCGCGCTGTGAGGAAACCCTACAGTCCATTATGCTGAGCAGAAACCCTACAGTCAGTCACCCTGTGAGGAAACCCTACAGTCGGTCACGCTGTGCAGAAACCCTACAGTTGGTCACTCTGTGCAGAAACCCTACAGTCAGTCATGCTGTGAGGAAACCCTACAGTCGGTCACCCTGTGAGGAAACCCTACAGTCAGTCATGCTGTGAGGAAACCCTACAGTCGGTCACTCTGTGAGGAAACCCTACAGTCGGTCACTGTGTGAGGAAACCCTACAGTCAGTCATGCTGTGAGGAAACCCTACAGTCAGTCACGCTGTGCAGAAACCCTACAGTCGATCACTCTGTGAGGAAACCCTACAGTTGGTCACCCTGTGAGGAAACCCTACAGTCGGTCACACTGCACAACCAATGAGACGCAGTTTGTCCCCACTCGGCCACGCTCCCGCTCGCAGCCAAATGCAGGAGGGTGGCAGTGGCCCTGTCTCGCCGAGGGACGCAGCACCCACAGCACCTGGGACAGCACAAATTCAATTTCCTGATACCGGAAACAAGGGTTCACCAGCAGGAAAAACTGCACCGCTGAGCGGTGTAAGAGAGGGTGGCACCAACGAGTCTTTGCTCCGTATTTCCCCGTCAAAAGGAGGTGGTGCTCACGCAGGGGCAGCCAATTGCCCGGCGCTGAGGATGGGAGAGCCCAGCAGCGCCTCACGAAGCTGGAGTGGATCTGACACCTGCGGCTCTTGTGTTTCTGGAGCTGCAGGAACCAAGGGCTCCTCTGCATCGTCAGCTGAGCGGATTTTGTGGGAGCGGAGCCATTTTTGAGAGTGGTAAAATTTCCACCTCATTGCAAGCCTAAGTGAAGCTGAAGTCCTCAATCTTTTCTTTATACTTCATTGCGAAACAGAACAGGAAAATGAAGCACTGAAGAAAATGATCTTGGATAATTCTGACAGAAGTTTTTTGCTGTTTCTGAGATGCGAGATTTGCAATAACAACTTTTCATTCCCCTTCCAGAAAAATCAAGTTCTGTGCTCCTGAAGTGCAGCGTATTGAGAAGCAGATCTCTGATATGAACATGGGACGTGGATCTTTCCTCCTGGCCTTGCCTCTGCTTGGGACCACAGTGTTCAAGGGATGGAAACCGGGAGCGAGGGAAGAGTGGGATAAAGTTAAGGCCCTGGGGAAGGGGATGCTCAAACAGCGGTGCCTGGGACTTTACAGGTCCATTGAGACAATCTTTTGGATGCCACAGGCCCAGGGCACGTGAACATCCCCTCTGGTTCCACAGAAATCAGACGTCTTTCCAACTCCTCAGACAGCTCTACCCACCCCACTGGCAGCTTCTGGGAGCACAAAGCCTTGTAAATGCTACGTTCTAAACAGGCTTTTATCTTCTGCCGTGACCTGCAACGACACAGCAGACCATTTTAGCAGAATATTATCCCTTTGGATTTTAAATGAATTTCATTTACAAGACTAAGGGTAGAAGAACAGAACTATCCACAAAGATATTATTTCATCAGAAAAAAAAATCACACAGAGAAATCTGTCGCTCAGACAAACAGAAGCACATTAAGGCCGACAGTGAATGATGTGAATTTACCAGAGAAATATAGAGAGAGGGTAAGGGAAGTGGCAGAATTTACATTTGGTGTCCACGTTTATTGCTTAGACCCGTGCATTATAAATAATAAACCGAGTTCTTACTGCCTGTGCTATAACGTTGTATTTTTCCCCTTCCTCCCCCTCTTCAGAGTTTGTGACACGCACAAAGCACTTTGGAGAAGGAGCTGAAGAAAATGATTTGCTGGATGGCAGAGAAAGGTGGGCTTGGGCAAGGAGAGAGGCACCGAACAGGCAGGAGAGGAGGAGAGGAGCTGAGGTGTGAGCAGGGAAGAGCCAGGTGAGATTTTGGGGCCATGAAGCACCATTGCTGCTGCCCTTCCTTACCACCTCTGCTCTCTTCTCCATCCTTGCCCCCTCCTTGGCTCTGCTCTGGCCCTGACTCTGCTCTTCCATCTCCCCTCGGCTCTGCTTCGTCTCTGCCCACCGCAGTGCCCCGAGCCCCGCGCAGAGCTCCCGCAGCTGCTAATGGCACCTTATTGTCCTTCTTCCGTGGGGAAAGAAAGAAAAAGGAAATCTGATACTGATTTATTTCCCGTTACTGTTTGCTCCTGCAGCAGCGGCTCATTTGGAAAGTTTAATCCCCAGGCAGCTCGCCCTGCTTTCTCGCAGCGCGTCTTTTGTGCTGCACGGCACGTTGTGCGTTG
>NW_010163235.1:0-15028 GCF_000695765.1 Mesitornis unicolor | reverse complement strand
ACACAGTTTTCATGGAGTGAGCTTTAAAAATCGTTTTCCTTGACCATTTTTCTTCTTGAATGTTTAAAACACTTTTTCTTTGCAAACCCCTGGCTCCCTTCCCTCCCAGCTCTGCTTTTCATGATCTGCCCTGACTCTGCATGGGCCACTCTAAAATCCGATGAAATCAGGTGGTTGATCTACTTGGGGGGCAGCAGGTTTTGGGGTGAACCTCCAGAGAAGCCTGGACCTTGGACCAGCCCAAACCACGGCACATAGACATGAGGCTGAGACTGCTCAGTCCTGCCTACGCTGAATTCCTTCCAACCCAGAAGGAGTTAATAAAATAAAATAAATAAGGCTAAATAAGAAACAACGCCACATCAATACGTAATAGCTGTCGCCACAAAGAGAAACTCCTCCAAAACCAGCAAAGATTGCTCCCGCATGAGCTGCACGGGGGATTTGCGCAGGTACAGCAAAGCCTGGCGTGTCTGTAAGCATCCCACAAAGTCTGTGTCCCACGGGCAGCGGATCCTGTGGGTCAGGAGGCACTGGGTCCATGGCAGTGGGACGGTTCATGGGGACACGCGTCTTTGGGGACATCCCAGAGGAGGCAGCCGTGCCATGGGCCACCCCAGCACAGCTGGAGCAGGACACAGAAGGGTCCATCTGCAGGGTTTGGACGTGGCACAGCCTCCGTGTGCTCAGACGCTGTGTACCAGCGACGTCCTCTGCGCATTGGCCGTTCTCCTGGGGTCCTGGAGATCATTTCATTAATTACACTGTACCAGTTCATCTACATTCATTGCAGCAGTCCCCTTGTCTTCTTCGCTGAGTCGGGAACAAAGGTGTCTGTGTGAGAAGTCTGTTTTTAAAGGCTTCCTTTTATCTTTTTTGTTTGCTACAGCAGTGCTGAGAGGATGCAACGGGTTCATTTCAGGTAAGAAATTGGTGGAGCTGTCGAGGATGAAGCTGGGCAAAGACCAGGCTTGAGAACAACCCAGCACACATATTCCCCTCCATCCCAGGTCTGAAGTACTTTACGGAGCCATTTTTCATAGGGACCACTCTAATTTCTCATCACACAGCGCTCATTCGCTTTTCACACGGACTCCCATTATGTGCAACCATACTCAGAAGGGTAAAACTCCCCCATTTCTCATTTGGGGTTGAACAAAGCATTTCCTTTGGTCCCAAATGAAATAATTGCCGATTTCTCCATCCGCTAAGAATGCCAAACGACAAAAGAAAGCTGCCCACTCTTACTTGCTCTGAAATGAATTCATTCCCTGGCTTGTTTGAGATAGGCAGGTGTTAGAGCCAGCCTGCAAAGCAGGTAGTAAATGAGCTCATCAAGCTTTAGCTGGCAAAAACCCCACTCTGGACACAACCATCGCAGTCTTGGCTCTTCCTGCAGGCAGCTGAGAGCAGAGCAACCCTGAGAACATCAGTCCTGTGCAAGGAGCGCTGGCTGGGAGCCGCAAGGCTTAAACCTGGGACTGCTGTGCACCAGGGACCCCCAAGGGCAGGAGACGCTCCCCCTCCAAGGTGTTTGGAGGATGGGACAGAGCCGACACACAGGAATGATCAATCCTCCCAGTAAGGCATGTGGGCGCCAGACTCCAGCCCAAATCCTGGGCTTATTAATGGGAAACACCAGTGGCACCTCCTAACTGCTGCATGTCCTATGTGGATCCCACGGATCCATCGCCTTTGTGCACAGGGGCTGCTGTCTAAGCACAGATCCTCCTCTCCACCCAAACCCCATGCCTCTGGGCTCCTGCAGCTCAAGCAGAGACACTTGCTCGCAGTGGACATCTGCAGGAGATGGAGGGGTGACAAAACCTCTGCAGAAGCTGCTTCTCCCCCTCCACTGCTCGCAGAGGACGCCCAGGGGCCACCTCGGGTTTGAGGTTTGGATGGCTAAAGGAAAGGCACCTCTGAGTGTTGCCACGACACCACCAGCAGTACCTGCTGCTTGTGTCTGTGTTCTTCCTGACGGACTCGTGAACTTGTGCACGATAGAACAAGGGGAAACGGCACCAAGCTGTGCCAAGGGAGGTTCAGGTTAGAGATAAGGAGGAAGTTCTTTACTGAGAGGGTCGTCAGAAGCTGGCACAGGCTGCCCAGGGAGGTGGTGGAGTCACCATCCCTGGATGTGTTTAAAGAGCGGGTAGATGAGGTACTTGGGGATATGGTTTAGGGGGTAGACAGGAGCGGTTGGACGTGATGATCTCAGAGGGCTTTTCCAACCGAGCCATTCTGTGTGTGTGTGTGTGCCATTTATTTGCCTTTTTTACAAACGCACACCCCTCGCCTCCTCCCTCCCTCGCTCCTTCCCTGAGATAATATTGACACCAATATCCATAAAGGAGAATATTAAAATAACCTTTTCCATTACATCCTAATTTAACTACTTCCCTGCGTTGCACAACACACCTGGCTGTCCTTGTCTGTTTGTAATGTGCTCCTTCATCCCCTTCTTGAGAGTCCCTCTATTCCATCAAATCCCTCCTCCTTGCACACTAAGCTGCAGATTACTTTTTCATAAGATGCAATTTCACCCAGATCTCATTACTTACTCTCTTAATGTATTTTCTGTATTTGTTTCATCTACAATTTCTCTTGTGCTCCGTTCTGCTGATAAAATAGCTGAGGTGCTGTGGAAAGCAAGATGCTGGAGTGCGTTAACTAAAACTCCTCTTATTCTTGATTAGATATGGACTCTCTGTGCCTTTGGCCTGTCAGGCAGAATTGGGTCCAGCTCGTGTACGGTGCAGAAAGGGCCCCAGAACATCGCCCTCTCGATTTACTCCCATCGTTCTGATGGTGGCATTAGGCTGGCCAGGAACCAGCAGCACCAGGAGCACAGGGAGAGAAACCCATTGAAAATGCTGGGGTTTTCAGGCCGAACTCAAGATGCAGAAGTTTGATGAGGATGCTGTCATGTTTCATGAGGATGTTGAAATGCTCCACAAGAGGTGGAAGGCTGGCCAGGAACCAGCAGCACCAGGAGCACAGGGAGAGAAACCCATTGAAAATGCTGGGGTTTTCAGACCGAACTCAAGTTTGATGAGGATGCTGTCAAGTTTCATGAGGATGCTGAAATGCTCCACGAGAGGTGGAGGTCACTGTGGACGCCCTCTCTCGGGATACACCACAGACTGTGCCCACACTCGGTAGCCAAGGGTGGCACTGGAATGGCAACTGCAGCTCCTCACTGGAGATTGGGGTGTGCTTGGGAGCCCCTGGCCCAAAGAGGACATGAGGAAGCGACTGTCTCCAAATTACAGCCCACCTAGACAGAAGTTGTTCTGTTTTGCGGGATCTACAGCGGTTTTGCACCGCGCATCTTCCACTTGGCAGGAGTTCTGGGAGAGAAGTGAAAGCCGCTTTGCTGGGGGGAGATGACAACGTTCAGGAAATGAGCCATTTTCTAGGAAAAAAGTCACCGGAAGTTTTCGAGGAAGCCTCCTCATCCATTGGGAACCGCAGAGGAGTCTCAGCTATGGAGTTGCAGCCATCCCACCCTCACACTGGCACAAAGTCCTCCCAGGCCCCACCGGGGGTGAGCAGCAGTGACCAAGGGATCTGTCCCGAAATCCTGAGCTGACGGGGACAGCACAGCTTGTTCTCAGAAAGGAGGTATTTGCCTTAAGAGGCTTAAAGTGCAAGTTTGGGGCCAGGCCTGAACTCAAGCCAAAAAGGAAAAAAAAAAAGTAAAAACCCTGTAATTACAGGCAATATTTTCACTCCGCGGAAGATTAACAGGTCAGGAGAAGAATTTAAGTCTCCGTCCTTCCTGAATTCCAATTTAATAGCAAATAATCCTGGCCCTGAATGCAAAGAAAATATATTACCCTGGAGAATTGTGGTGAAGTTCAAAGGAGGTCAGACAACAAAAAGGTCAAAACCCAAGCAGATGGCATTCTCCAACGGGGCATACAAAAATGCAGCGATCTGCCTTCCTCTCCCATACCTACACCCCTCCCTTGCCATCAAACACCGTGCACGTAGCCCTTCTTGCTTGTTCCGTGGCTAAAATAGGAGCCTGAAGTGCTCACGCTCCCCATCCTTCAGCGGTGCTCAGGCGAGCGCACCATTTTTAATGCGTCTGGAGGGAGGAATTGATTAAAGAGGCACCGCATTAAAAATATGCAAATGTTCCCAGTAACTACCCAGGCCCATGAGGAAGCCAGATGAAATGTCATCGCTCCCTTCTCCCTGCCCCGCTTTTACGCACTGAGATGGTTTATGGCTCCTCCTGGTTTATACTGTAACTGGGAGCGTGGCAGATATTTAATCCGTTTGGAAATAATTGCAGCAATAATGATTATTTTATTGGGTTTAACCACGTTCCCAAAAAAAAAAGGAGACGCTGCGGCAAAAAGGGAGAAGGAGAGGAGATGCCCTGAGTGTGAGTGTGAGGCTTTGTACCCTGTTATTTGTAGGGAGATGGGCATGAACACGTGAAAACACATGAAAACACGTGAAAACACGTGGAAACATGTGGAAACATGGGGAAACACATCTGGGTGAGCGTGTGATGGACGTACACAGGCTCATCCCCAAACAGCCCAACAGGAGCCAAGCTGCCCCGACCTCCAAACTGGCTCGTATCTCCAAAATCAACTGCTCATCCTGAGCTTTCACAAAGTCCTCCCTTTCAGAGTGCAGCAGGACAGGCACGGGGAGAGGAAATACCGTTAATTTCTGTGTCTCCAGGTCTCCTTTTGAAGCTGCTGCGTTGCACAGCCTCAAGGCAGCTGAAAGCCCCACTGAGACGGGCTCTGCGGTCTTAATCCCAGAGAAAACGCATCTCTCCAGTCCTGTTTATATCTGCATGACCTTCCCAAATCCCTGTCTAATACCAAGCTTCTGAGAGCTTTCTTCTCCACATTTCCCATGATTTCTCCCCGCTCTGTTTCCCCTCCCTTTGGCTGCCGTATGGAGCTGGGCTGTGGCGAAGCGAGCGCCAGGACCCGGCAGTGATGGCTCGCACAGGGACAGGCATTTCTCCATGCCACAGCACATCCGTATCTGGCCGTGTCTGATGGAGCTGGGTCCAGGTCAGGAGGGGCCTCACCGTGCGTCTTTTGAGGCTGCTCGTGCCCTGCTGAAAGGGTTTTGCCAGGGCCATGAAAAGAAACCACGGGAGGACTCAGCACAGGCCAGCTCCAATCGCAGCTCCTGAGAGCTCGTGGGTGCCAGCAGGTTGATGGGGACACAAGGGGACACCCGAGCCCTCACGAACAAGGCTCCTTTGGCTTTGGAAAGTTCCTTTTCTCAGCAAAGCGGCTGAGAAACTTCAGTTTTCAGCAGCTCTCATCCAGCTGTTGCCATGAAGGTGTCCGAAGGCCCAGGTTTTGCCTGTCCCTGAGGTTTAAGGGACAGCTGCAATGTGGGAAACCCCAATTGCTTTTACAGCATCCATTTATCTCTCACAGGCTGCATTGTTAAACCTCCATCAATACGTTTTCTGTCAACAACTGATGCTTAATTATTGTATAATAACTGTCTAAACAAATAGAAATGCCTTATCTGAGGCACTTCATTTAACGGATGAGACATCGTCTTCCCTCCCACAAATGCTGGAGCAGACTGAAAAGTCAGAGGGTCCTAAAGCTGCGATGGGAGGTGAGGATAACACCCCTGCTTGCAGGGAAAGGGGATATCTCCACGAGGTCCTCCCAGACCAGTGCAGCAACCCCAGCTTGGCCGATCAAGCCAGAACCAATTGTCCATTTAAAGCCCACACGCTATAGATGTACACTGTGCAATTATCAACAAGGTGCAAAGAAAACTTTGGGAAGAAAAAGGAGAAGATAATTCAATCCCAACAGAATTCCTCCCTCCCGTCCCCAAATTCAGAGCCCAGCAGGACACAGGGTTGTGAATAAGACATCAGAGGTTTTCCATGACCACTGAAACCCTACAGCACTTGCACTTCACCAGCACGCATTAACCAACGTTTGTTCTTGATGTCACCTCCTTCCATCTCAATTAACTTCCCTTCTTTTCTCTCCCTCCTGACTACTCAATTAAAAGTGTGACCAAAAGTTAATTACTCTAATTCAATTTCGTTACAATTCCTGTGAGGGAATAGAGAGGAGAGCGTGGGTGAGAGGCTGGAGAAGGGAGCAGAGGCAGAGGAGCTGTGGTGAAGTCTCCTGAAGACCCAGCAGGTCCTGGAAGCTCACAAGGAGATGCCCAGCACAGCCTGGTCCTGCCCGGTGCCCAGAGCCTGGGATGCAGGACTTGGATAGCAGGGAAAAACATGACCCCAAATGGAGCTCGCATGGGAGAGGCAGTAAGATCTGTCTAAGAACAAGAGATAAAGAGCAGGACAGTGATGATGGACGGCTGGATGGACACAGACAGACAGCGCTGCAGAGGAGCTGTGCGTGGGGACGGGCGGACAGAGGAACAGAGAGAAACTGGGAGTAAGAGGTGAAGCGCCAGCCTGACTTCCCTGGCAAGCTCTTCAAATGGATTCTGCTAATTAACTTCCTTCGCTCAACATCCTGGCAGGGCTGCACACTAATTAGAAACCCCTCTCCTGTGCTGGGAAGCCGTCCTGACTTGGGCACTGGTGGCCGCAGCCCTCAGACTGGGGACATACGGCAGCTGAACGCGCCAGACGGAGCAGCACGGCTCATCCCAAAGCCGGGAGCGAGCAGTCGGGCACGGGAGCGAGCAGTGGGGTGCAGGTGCAAGCCCCCTCCACGCTGCTCCCCGCACGCAGGGCAGAGGCGCTCCTCGGCCAGCGCAAGTCAGAGGTGGCAACCAGGACGCCGCGCTCCCAGCTCCGCTGAGGTTCCTCACCGCTCCCTTTCTGTCGTGAAAACAAACACAGAAGTGCATCACCTGCAAACTGCCCTACCTCTGCAGTCAGCCCCGGCCGCAACCATTAGTAAATAGACCGAGCGATATTCCCATCTGACGCTGACCCGCAAGAACCCCTTGACAATCACCGCTTCCCCTGCTGAGAATTGCCCATTCCTTCCTATTCTCTCCAACAGCATTAATCCATCACAGGGATTTTAACTTGCACCCCCCCGGTCACCATCGTGCCTTGATAGCTCTGTGTCAGGGTCTTTATCAAAAAAGGCTTTTGAAATTCGAAAGAGGGAGTGTGTGTGTGTGTATATACTCTCATTCCCTTTTATCCACTGGTCTCTTAACTCATCCAAAGGATTTAAGCGGGTCGGAGAAACACAATTTTCTTCAGCAGAAACCATGCTGGCTGTCCCTTATCCTATAGAAAAGCCTAAATATAGACTCTGAAAGTCCCCACAGCTGGGAATGAATGAAGCCATCCTGCTTTGAAGCCGGCTGCAACTCATGCAGCTCCCAGATGAAGGGCTAGCTGGCTCTGTCAGAGGGAGAGACAAGTCTTTCAAAGATGCTTGGACATACCAGGAAAGATGTGAGTGGCCCACAGATCCTCCTTTTCCTCCTACTTTTCTTCATTTTCTTTCACCTCTTTAGCTCCCCATCTCTGTCAGCTCTATCAGCAGCAGCGAGACAGTTCTGCTCACTACAACCCAACTCAGAAAGAAACAGAAAGGGCCTGATGTCAAATGGGAAACAACTGAAATACCATGGACGTGAGGGTCCTCAGGCAGGTGCTGCTGGGCCTGGGGACGCAGCCCGAGGACACGAGGCTGTGCTGTCACCTGGAAGTCATCCCAGGATGGGGTTTTTGCCCGGCTGCAGCCGCGTTTGGACCTGCAGAGAGAACAAAGCACTGACCCAGCGCTGTCCTGTGCTGCTCTGCGCGATGATTTGTGGAGCATCAGCCACCCTCTCCGTGCATCACCCACTTGTCTTGCGGCTCCCTGGCACCCATCCTGAAGCAGCCTGGATGTTTTGGTAATTCAGGTGTCCACAGACTGCTGTACAGCCCGAGCAGTTCTGTGGCTTTGCAGAGGGGCTCCTTTCTCGCCAGCATCTCACTGCTCCAGCTTCCCTCGCTCTGCTTTCTCCTCTGATAAGGGCAGGTTATCAGGATCTGCCTTGCTAAGGAACAGCTAAGGACAACGGCTATTACTGGATCCTGCGACCAGTGACATCTGCCAGCACGGCGTACCTGGATTCAACCTCCTCCTCCACCCAGAGCTCAGACGTCTCCAGGATCTGCTATCCATTTTCTTAATGCAACCGCCTGACAGTTAAATCCATGCCGATGTCTATTAGGGAAATGCATGTGCTATGAGCACCATGAACTCAGGCAGCCCTGTGAAATCTATTTGATGTATTCACTTCAACCCCAACCCCCCTTTCCCAAAAGTTGCCTATCGGCCGGGCACCGGAGCTGTCAGGCCGTGAAGGATAACGATGTGATGGGACTAACGGGGAGCAGAACAGCGGGGAGAGCTGCTTCTTCATGCTGCCTGCATTAGGGCAGCTCTGGGAAAACAGCACTTCTGCATCAAGCGCAGGGGAAGCTTTTGAGACATCAGGCACCACATGCGGATCTGGGAGCACTTTGGAGACGTTCGCTAATGGAGATTATTGCCCTGAGGGGAAACAGGAAGGCAAGGAAGGTAACTGCTTACATTTGCAGCTGGTTTTAAGGCACTGGAGAGGGTCCCACGTTGGCTCTGACTGAGCCAGATCCAAAGCGGAGTCGCTGCGTTTGGCTCTGCAAGGAGAGACTTCAGCTGTGGCCGTTTCTGGGTGAGGAGCAAGGTGAGGTGGTGTGGACAGCCCTTCCCGTGCAGCCGCGCATGTCCAGATACGTGGGTGGAGGAGATGGGGAGGTCTGTACAGAGGGGAATGTCCTTCACTGGAGAGCATCCGGATAATGCCTACGTGAGCATGGACTCCTAGGACCCATCGAGCGACTCTCTGGGCTCTGCTGACAGCTTTTCCTCCTGTTTTAAGGCCTAAATGAACGCTGCAGATCTTCACCAAATAGCACCACGGTTAAGAGATGGGTGAGATTCCTTTGGGCCCTTGCTTGAATGGGCCATGATGCAGCGATTTCCACCCAAGCCACACAGCCCTGTTTTGAGCATGTGGGCTTCCCTCCCGCTCCAAGCTGCTACCACAGCTGAGAGTTTTGTTGTTTCTTCTTCTTTTTTATTTTTTTTTTATTTTCTCCTTCTTCTTTTAACCTTTCTTTGAGCTCTCGCTTGCTTCCTCAGCACCTAGTGTAATTGCTTGCAGTCTCCGAGGATCCCGGTGAGGATTTATGTAACACACCAAGCAGCAATTTGAAAGGCTGCTTTTGGATATAAGACCTTAATGCTACACCAGCCTCGGGGAAAATGGGCTCAAATCCTTGGGAGGGCCGCACGCTGCTGAAGCGAAAGGCTCTGGGGCAGCGCAGGCCCCGCTGAGCCTCCCACTCCTCGCAGGGCGAAGGGAGGAAAGCAGAGGTGTCTTTAGGCCAGCGGCTCGCTCCTTCGATGTCTCATTATGCTGCTCTTTATCTAGAGGGGAGTCGGAGGCAGCAGCAAAGCTCAGCCGTTTGCAGAGGGGAGCAGAGGCAGTGTGATTATTTTTCCAGCATGCAGCATGATTTTTCTGGTGTTTCTTTCTCTCCTCTGTTCTTCTGGTTGCACCGAGGTCAAGCGGTCTCTTGGGGAGCCTCTGTTGCTTTCACGATTGCCACCTGAGGAGGGCATCAGGATTTTGGGGTTCTTAGCTATGTAGGGGAGGGATTTGGGGGGGAGAGGGGGGACTTGGAGGAGGAAACAGAGATAAATGATGTTCCTGTGCGGCTCTTGAGCACGATGGCCCTGCAGCAGCACTCGGGTGTCCAGTTTGAGGGGTGCATTGCTCTGGTTTGAGGGGTGCATTGCCCCGGTTTGAGGGGTTCAGTGCCCCGGTTTGAGGGGTGCATTGCTCTGGTTTGAGGGGTGCATTGCCCCGGTTTGAGGGGTTCAGTGCCCCGGTTTGAGGGGTGCATTGCTCTGGTTTGAGGGGTGCATTGCCGGCCCTGCAGCAGCACTCGGGTGTCCAGTTTGAGGGGTGCATTGCTCTGGTTTGAGGGGTGCATTGCCCCGGTTTGAGGGGTTCAGTGCCCCGGTTTGAGGGGTGCATTGCTCTGGTTTGAGGGGTGCATTGCCCCGGTTTGAGGGGTTCAGTGCCCCGGTTTGACGGGTGCATTGCTCTGGTTTGAGGGGTGCAGTGCCCCGGTTTGAGGGGTGCATTGCCCTGGTTTGAGGGGTGCATTGTCCCTATTTGAGGAGTGCATTGCTCTGGTTCAAGGGGTCCATTGTCCTGCTTGGAGGGATGCATTGTCCCAGTTTGAGGGGTGCATTGCCCCACTTTGAGGGGTGCATTGTCCCTATTCAAGGAGTGCATTGCTCTGGTTCAAGAGGTGCATTGCCCTGGTTTGAGGGGTGCATTGCCCCGGTTTGACAGCCCAGTTCTGCACCAGACACCCCAAAGAACCCCCCCCACTCAGCCCCACCATGCACCCGCTCCCTGAGCCTCCTCCACTCCCTGCCTACGTGGTTGTCTCCAGCACAGGCGGGTTCTGGCGCCCGAAGGGACAACACGTTTTTCAGGAGTGCTGAAATTTTTCACTTCAACTTTCCTTAAACCAGTTTATAGGGTTTTTTGGCCCCTTCAAAATCTTATTTGCCTTAATTTATTTTCCAATCAGGTCGCTGATGGAAATAACACTGGAGCAATCAAGCTGTGAGTCTGTTCATCTGTCAGGCTCTCTGCCCTCCCATCCTCCAAGCTTTGGAGCTGATTTCGAGTGCATTCAACACAGAATTGGGGACCTCAAAACCCAGAGGTGCCAAGACCCAAAGTGAAGAGATGCAGCTGAGCAGAGGAGGCGCTTCCAACGCACCTCCCTTGCTCGAGCCAGCACGGCACAGAGACGCAGGAAACATCATTCATGGGAACAATTTCTTCACTTAAAGCCTGATGGCTTCCTAAGCTTTTTTCACTATGAAAAGAGAAAAGCCTTTTAAAATGTTATAACACCTGCAAACAGAGCAAAGCCTTGCACTCCTGGCAGGGGAAGCCCTCACTGCCCACGTACGCCTGGTGCCCGCGGGCGGGAGCTGCCGTGCCCTCAGCCAGAGCTCGGGTTGCTCCCTCCTGACCAGCGCGGGCCGTGACACGGCGCTGGTGGTGCTAAACAAACCCAGCCTCTCCTTGCTTTCATATTTAGACTTGCACAGGGTCCGTCAGCCTTTGGCTGCCTCCCCGGCCCCTCAGCTTTGCAGTGCTGCTTCCCACATCCTACGTGAGCGTTACAGCAACACCAAACCCCCCTAAACCACCCTGCTCCCCCCCGGCACCGTTACATCTCGCTATTGCCACAGCTCCAGGCTTTGCTTTTCCTCTTCTGAGCCACAGCATCGCCTTTAAACTCCTGCCTCCCCACCAGCAGCACCAGCAGCCACAGTGAATTACCAGTGCTAATCCATCACTCGCAGCATCAAATAAGCACGCTGCCACCTTCCTTTCTTGTCCTTCTTGTATCTATAAAGAAACGGGGCGGGGAATGACTAACAACAACAACCACCACCAAAAAAAACCCGAGTAAATTAACATTACAGCTGAGGTTTTACACGCACAGAAGTCAGGAAGTTCAAAGTTATGGTTCCCCCTCCAGCTGTAATTCTGGCACACCGCACATATATATTAAGACATTAAAGTTAGCCCCATAAACAGTAATACAAAATACTACACGCACACAAGGGGGCCAATCTACGATGGCCAAGGGAGCCATAATTCTGGCTGCCCTGACGCCTGTGCGTGCGTTTCTCCCTCAAAAAAGGAATAAGTCAGCTCTCATTCACTTGTAATTCAAAGCTCAGGATGCTGATAGGGAAGAGAAAAGAGAGATTGTTCTGTCTGCTTCTTCTTCCTCCTCTTTTTTCTTCTCTGTTTTCTTTATTGCACAGGCTGTTGTCTAGCTGCTTGCGATCAATGCTCCCCCCTGTCTGACTTTGATATATCGGGAAAGATCTCAGATTTCCATTCCCGTCCTCGCACGCTTTGCAAGCGATCCAGCTCCCCAGCAAGGCACACGCTCGCAATAGATAAGGGGGAGCCTTTGATTGAATTTACTTAATTTATATGGATGATGGGACACAAGAGGAATATTAAAATACAAATTAGCAGCTTCATCTTTCGCATGCATTGCAATCTCCCCAGCAGATAATGAGCTGCTGGAAACTTATCTGCCACAGGCCTGTCCCCAGTCACACCTACTCCCTGTCCCCCGAGGTCCCCGGTGAACACCAGGAAAGTTGATAACTGCAGAGGTACAGTTGAAGTCCTTAAAGGGACAATAACTCAGGGCAACAGCTTTAAACAGCTCTGCCACTGTGGGGGAGCTGTGCCGAGATATGGGGCACAGCCCTTCTCACTCTGCCAGGGCACATTTCGGGTCAGCTGGAGCCCAACTCCACACCTGAAGGCGGTGTCTCTCCACCCCATCAATGCCATTATCCGTAGCAGCATCCTCCAGCAGACTCAAGCAATGCCATGGGTTTCCTCGTACTGGATTAGCTAAGATCCCCAGTTTGGGTGGGATATTTCCCTCTGCTGCACATGCTCAGATAACAGGTGTGATCAACCAGAGGTTTCAGTAATGCTGTGGTCATCCTGGGAAGCTGCAGACGAACGGGCAGCGAAGCAGCAGATCTGGGTTACTCTGTTGTCTCCCCACACACAAACAGGTCAGGGCCTCTTCCTTGGTGAGAAGAACCAAGGGGCAGCTTTGCAAGAGTATTCTGCTTTCCTTGATTTCCCATGGAGAGCTGAAAAGCGAGGGCACAGTGGAGAACAACATTTCCCTCCCCTTGCAGGCAGGCACTTCCCTACCTCCCACTGCCATCGAGTGCATTTTGGGTGTTTCAACGGAGACTCCATCTGGTTTCAGAAGACTCTGACAATTATGATAATAACATTTTGGTTATTATTAATAACAGCAGAAGGATTCAGCTTTACTTGTGTCTGCTTGGCACAAGTGGGGAACAAATAACCAACGACTTCCAACCAACTTCCCAGCTTTCCTGAGTGCACCCCTGTCTCACAGAACAGCCAGCCAGCCAGGATCCTCTTTCTCCATTAAAGAGCAGTCTGGTTCCCTGACTTTTCTTCCCATTAGAAAGTAAAATGACTCAGGGAGTGACAAATTTACGCTGTCAAAATCAAGACAGTCACTCTGAAAATCAATAATAGCCCGGGGTGTCACTGTGAGTTAACGGCTCTCCAGGCCCGCAGCTCAGAGCTGGGTGGATGCTGCTCTTGCCGCCTTTCCCAACAACGTCCCTGCTGCTGCCGCCACTCACGGAAATCTCCGACATGGAATTGTACTTAGAGCAGCACGAAGGACGGATTTTTTCAGTTCGGCGACCAAACCAAATGCAACCCAGAGAGATGAGAAAAGAAAGGTGCTACAGGCCACCCTACACGCTTTATGGAAGGCAAACTGAAAACCCGATCTGCTTCATTTGGGGTGATTTAGCAGTTACTGACACCCACCTCTTTATTTACCTTTGTTTGTTAAAGCAGCATCGAGGCAAGGTGTTATTTCAGAATGCAACACTGGATTTTGCTTCACTATCCTGCCCCTTTCTGCTCCTCAGCCAAAACGACTGCACTTGAACTGAACCCAACGGGGCCAGTCCAGCCCACAGCTACCAAAATGGCCTTCCCAGCAAACTCAAAAACAAAAACTACGAGACTACGGATGGTGTCGAGAGAGACAAAACATCAGGGAAGACTGACGAACCTCCAGAGTTCATCAACGTCCTTGTATTTCCCAGCAGTTATGGAAATGCCTGACCCTCACAGGGCAGCTTTGTGTCCAAAACACGTTCAAGCTGCCTTGAATACCCATGGCATTTCTAGACTGCTCAGGAGGCGACCCTCACAGGGCAGCTTTGTGTCCAAAACATGTTCAAGCTGCCTTGAATGCCCATGGCATTTCTAGACTGCTCAGGAGGAGCTCACAAACCAGGATATAATCCAGGAGGTGATGTTCGGCACTGGGAACCCATCAAACCCGTCCTGGGAATGAGCATTTGGCTGCTGGGGACGCTTTCCACGAGCACTGAACACAGCCAGACAGGGCAGGACTGGTGCGGGGCTCCTGGCTGGCTGCATTTTGTGTGCGACAGGAAAAACAAGGGGCGGGGCTCCTGGCTGGCTGCATTTTGTGTGCAACAGGAAAAGCAAGGTCCCAGTAAAGCTCCTGCTGCATTTTTCACAGGAGTCAAAGTGTCAGATCTGCCACCCTGCCCAAATTCTGCGTTGGGGTAATCAGCTGCTGCCTAAATCCCGAGCCTTGCGTATCACCTCCATACTACTCCTGCCATCTCCTAGCGAGGAGAGCAGGGGCGGCTGAGCTCATGTAATGAGTTGTCCCTTCATCCCTCATCGTGCTGCATGGGCAATCCTGGCAGGGAAAGCACAGTGGGAAAGGAGCCTCCTTACCCACGAGTTTCTGCACTGCTGCAAGGACCCACGTACACCCCAGGATCCTATCCCGCTGCAGGGAGGTCCAGGTGAAACGACACATCACTCTCATTTCCATCCCTGTCTTGAAAAAAACCATGTCCAAAGGGGCCTGTTCTCCTCCTCCTGTGACCAAGGCAACAATCGGAGAACATCTCCTGCCTTGGACTCCTTATTAGTTTAATTAGATGATTTTCTGCATGATTTATCCTGAACGCTGCAATTGCGCAATCAAATCACAGATCGGTTGACAACTTCATTTAAAAAATTAGTGTTTAGCAGCTTTGTGTGCTCGAAAAGCTCCGAGGACATCTGTCAGCAGTGACCCCTTCTGATAATGACAAACGGTCCCGGGCTGTGTCCCCACCTCCTGTCCTGCTGCCACTGAGGGATCCCTGGAGAACAAATCCCCCCCCTCGGCGCCTCAGGGCATTCCCGGTTTGCATCTGCTCACGCTGCCTCCTTCCTTCTCACATGTCAGCACACGACTGTCAGCAGCGTTACAGGCCTGTCAGAGCAGGAACGGATCCCGCTGCTCCGAGGGGCTCGGTGGTTCGGGCGCACTCGCATCGGGCCCCTCAGTTCAAGAAGGACAGGGAAC
>NW_010163234.1:0-9572 GCF_000695765.1 Mesitornis unicolor | reverse complement strand
CCAATGACAGGACAAGGGGCAATGGGAGCAGTATAGTATAGTTTCCTTATCCATAGCTCAGATGACCTCTGCTCAACACCATAACCTTTTGGAATTTCATTTTAATTCTTCAAGAGCTATATTTATAATATACATTTGAATTGCTTAATTAATGGCTGCAGTGTTTGCATGGGATTTTAAAAGCCAAATGTTGCAGTGCCTACAGCTTGCAAGTCCTATGGCTTTGTGTGTATAATCTGTAGATTCTGTATTTTATAGAAGGTATTAATAATGATTACTACTTCAATGCTGTGTTGAAAGAGTGAATACACTAAAGATTAAGAAATGACCAGACATTTACTATCATGGTATCCATGCATAAACATGACCTATACAGGCTGTTTTAAAATATTTGCTATAATCAAATTAGCACTAGACTTACTCTATAAATGAGTGAGTGCAAAGAACAGTTTGGGATAAACAAGTTTGGTAGGTGCAATGAGCAGACAAAAGTTCATTCCATTGTCTTTCAGTTACTTTGCTGAAGATAGCAAAAACGCATATATGTACATATAAACATATATCTTCTTCACATTTCCTGGCTTACTTGGTGAGGGATGCCTGGAGGGGTTATATTTTAGATTGATGGTGCTAGCGACATGTTAGTCTGAGAAAAAACTGCAGTGCTATTATTATTAAAATAATAAAAAGCTGCAAACTGTTGACCTCCTCCAGACTTTCTACTTGATTTTTTCTTACTGTCAAAAAGCTCAGGAGAAATGCCAGAAACCAAGAATTCTTAATCCTGTGCTCAAGTATTGCAAAGTGTAATGGTAGTGTTGGGACATGAATAAGACAGATATAGAAGTTACATAAACAGCACAGCTGACCTCTTTTTATCAGAGTTTACCAGAACAAATACTGTGCCTGAGAAAAGAACAGATAAAGTCGAAATATGACCAAAATAAAACTGCCATGAAACAATGTTTCAGTTAGAAGATACCTGGAGATAGATGTGTAGCTGGATTTTCACTCAGCCGGGGTCCTCGAAAGTACTTTAGTGATAATGTGCACCACTTTAGGCACTTAACTACCCATTTAGGCAACACTGATATCATTAGCTGCCACCTTTCTTCACAGGCAAGTACATTCTCTCCACATTTCAGTTTCTGTCCATGATTTTGTGTTCACAACATCAGTTCTGATTCCAGTCCTCTGTTTGCTTAGCTGAAGTTCAGTCCTAAAGAAGGACTCGCAATCTAAGCACCTTCTTCCTCAGAAGACTCAGTTTAGTAGGCATGTTCTGACCACAACTATGAAAACAGTTTAGAATAAGGTTGCTCCAGGTATCGGTCAACTATTTACACTTTTAGCCGTATTATAAATCCAGAACACCTAGTAAGTCTAACAGTGTAGACCCTTTCTGTAGGATAAATTACCTCAGCTGAAATTTCTGTATCAAATTAGGTAAAATACAGATCTGAAGCTATGTCCTGAGTTTTTAAAACTAAAGTATTTTAACCTTTAGACCACTGGGCCATTTATTACACAAGAACTGTTTAACTCACCCTTCTTCCTTCAGGAGGCAAAAAACCCCACCAAAGCAAACAATTTCTTAGAGCAGCTCACAGGGAATGTAGTTTATAGTTACCCATTCTGGACTTTACCAGTAACCACTGAAGATACAATATATCCAGAAAAAAACTGTGGTGTGAAAGGTTTTTCTGTTAAGGAAATAATGGCTAGAATGGCTCCTAAACTCTTCAGATCCTGTAACATTGGCTGAAGTACTGAAAATGTCCTTCTTTGCATTTACTACCTAGACAGAAAGCAAACATTTCATTAAAAATGTCATGCTGAGTAAGAAACTTAAGTGCTTCATATTTCTGCCATTAGCGTTTATGTCATTTCTGCTATTGCTCCATTCTAACAACATGCAGAATAACTCCTAGCACAGACTGAAGTTTAGTATGTCTGCATTTCCCAGCTGATAACTGAATTCCATACTGGTGTACTGGTAAGAGTCAGATACGGATGTGACAGGAAATTATTTAAATGTCCTTGAAAAGATCTTATTTTAGAAACTGTTGATGCTTTGGAAGGAGGATGGAAACAGGCTAGACTATAGGAAAGGACTCTTGTCTTATTTGAAATCATTAAATATTCATATATTTAGACATGTTAAGTAAGGCTGTGTTTAAGGCAGCACTATCTAATTTAAAATAATTTGCTGAATTCTGACGCTTTGTTCCCAGAAGTGTTTCCCAAACTGAAATGGAAAAGCCATTTTTAATAAAAAAACACAAAACATGCACTTGTATTGTCTAAAGGAGGACAGTGTCAAGAGAAAATAGGGCATGTGGAGTCTTATGTGTTGCTACATTTATATTTGAAAAACATTTAAATTTACTTTATTTTTTTTTAAAGAAATGCATTGTTGTCTGTCACATTAACATCAAGACACAGTTTCAGCCTTATTTATAATTTGTTACTGTGTAGGATACAAACATTATTTGAACACATTTCATATATGACATTGTTACAGAGAACATGGACCTAATGTTATAATATTGTGTCACACATTACAATGATTCAGTAATATTTGCTAGACATAAATAAAAAAAATAATTTAGAGCCTGGCTTTTATTACTAATTTAGAAATAGTTAAGAGAGATGTTGGCTAATACGATTCAGGTACTTTTGTAAAAGTATTTTTTTCCATTTTTAGTTCAGTTATATTTTCTCTAAACTGATTATTTCCATAGAAAATACTCATTGATTATCACAATGATGGAAAAACACACCTAGTTATGGCTGTTCTCTGAGTTTTAGGCTTGCCTTTTGATTCGGAGAAAAACAGTATTCTAGGTAAAGCATAATATCCGGGAAGAAACGTGTCAACATCAAAATCTCTCTGCAATTTTACAGCAAATACTTTACATTAGTTGAGATTATCAGCAATTTGCTGTGGGGTTTATCCACAGAATCTCTTGTTTAGTATTTGCAGAAGCAAATTGGCTGCTGCAAAATACTGCCAATGACTACTTATTACAGAAGTTTGTTTGAAATTAAAAGCAGGAAATGAGTTAAAAATACTTTGAAACATGCCAAGAGCTAATATAAGTTTTATTTGTGATATTTAGACTGCAAACCATCATGAATGAGGACTTGTGAAGTGAAGAAGATGGAAAAAATATTGAAAACTTGATTTTAAAAGATATAAATTACAAATTTATTTGTAATTTGTCAAGTTTCTCCACTAGAAATACCATCAGTTGATCCAACAATAAATGCTTCTGATAGCTTTTTCTTGTGCTTTTCTGTTAAACAGAGTAACAAATGACTTTTTAGAAAACAAAATATTTTCATATAGTCAAAAAATATAATGTAATATAAAGGAGAATCTGTTCTGAACAGGTAATAGTTGTTTTTTTCTATTTTAACTTTACCCCGACTTTAAACATGTATGAAATACAATGCTATTTTGTGTCAAAAGAAATTCCCCATTGTTTAAGAAAGCCTTTAACTACAAGTAATTGCACAGAATTTCTGCTCTTGCTAGATCTTGACTTCATCATTATTATAAAGTGGACTTTGAGCAAAGGAACAGAAATCCCATCCTTAGGATGTTCAAGCTTGGTCAGATACAGATTTATAAGAACACTGATAGAGCTGAACTAGAAGTCCTAGGAAGGTTTTTCTGCCTGTAATTTTTGGGACATCCTGGTAAGAGGAGAGATTTTTTTCTGGCTCTAAGAAAAGTAAGTGAGATCTCTGGAAGCTAGCCCTTTTTGCAAAGAAAATACCATTATTAAATATCTGGTCCATTAACACTGTAATTCATACTTTAGTTAGGATTTTTGTGTAGTTAATTGGAAGTGCCCTTGTCTAAAATACACAAGTAAACCAGAGCTTCTTTATTTGTTTTGTTTTGTTTTGTTTTCACTCTGATCCTTTAATGAATTTCAGTATCCAGTAAGTCCAGCAGTTCACTATGTCTACATATATCCTTTGCTACAGAATGGCCTCACTGTGGTTTAGGAGCCTAGTATTGAAAAGCTCTACTTTTGTAAACTCCCCTGAGAACTGGAGAACCTTTGACATTGGGCATCCAAGGAAACCCCTATATTTATGGAAAGTGCCTTAGCAGTTTTGCTAGTCAGAATAGGCAAATAAAGATAGGTGAAAACCAAAGCAAGACATAAAAACCCAACAGGCAAAGAGAAGAGTATACTTTCTGAAGAGCCAGCTTTCACTTTCCCAGACTTTACTGGTCATCTGTAAGCAGGTGAATAGTAGTAGTATATCTCCTATTATAGTCTATTATGCACACATATGCACTATGCATTTTAAATATAGAGTATATATATTACTTTAGTACTGTAGACAGGTGCATATCCCTATTTAATAGGCATGTATTTTGAAGTTTGTCTATGTTCATGTTCTATGCGTAGATACTCATGATATCATGCTAAATAATACTGAGCCTAAATTTATCACGTTTTATGCAGAACAGCGAAATACAGTAAGTAATATGAAAAGTGATAAACTGCAAAAAAACCCCTAATATCATAAATAAGATGAGAAAAAAAAATTGTAGTCCCTCATTATTAGAATTTCTACAAGTACCAATAAAGGCACATAAATGACAGTAGAGAAAGTCACTCCAGAATATTTCCTGACCTAACAGCAGTATAAACAACCAGACATTTATACAGCCTTGGGGAAAAAAAGTTAATGCCAACTTCCCACTGAATGCTTGGCAAGAACTTCCAGTAGCAGTGTCACTAGGGCTTTCAAAATGTACAGCTATCAAAACATCTCAAAAACATCCCCAAAATACTGTAACTTTAAGAATTTCCAGTGATGGATTACAAATCTAGAATTAGACTCTCACTCTCTATCTGATAGTAGTAGAAGTTAAAATACAAATTGAATTGGGCTGTTGGATAAAAAAACACTTTAGCATCAGTTTTGAAAGGTATGTGTTTATACATAACCGTGTTTTCATATTATAGCAAAAACTGAAGAAGACTAGAACTGTGCACTTGCTTCTGTTTCAACAGATACCTTAAGCTGAGTAATATGATGCTAGAATTATTCTAACTTTTGGTTAAAGAAAATCCATCTTCCCAAGAGGACTTTCTTGGGTAGCAGGCATCTTGTTTCTAAAGCAAGCTGATTCTTCAAGATCGTCTTGCCAAATCCAGTCTTTTCATGGGTCAGAATAAAGACACATTTCAGACTTTCAAGACTTTATGGACCACTCTTGAAACTTCTAGAAGAGTAGATTGTATTTCTTTTAATAAAAAAATATTAAAAAATAATCTGAAGGTTGACATTTTTAAATCACTACAGTCATTAGTCTAAAAATAAGTTTTATGTGAAGTACTATTTTACTGTTTATTTTCACAGATGTATTAAGTATAAAATTAAGCTACCTTATAGCTATTAAGCTATGACATTCTATCATTTAAAAGAATACTAGGCTGTCTGACAGAATGCACCTCTGTCATCTTGGAATGCCTAACACATGGGAAATTATTCCTCGTATCTAAATTTTCTGATAGATGTGTCAGGGAAGATTCACAATTTAGGGAAACTGAGACGTTGTCTTACATTAGTAACTTTGACTTACTGACACAAGAGAGTTATAAGCAGCATAAAATCTACTATAGTACCATTTAGCTTTTTCTCGTGCTCTTAACATATTTTGTTGTCACATACTATTTACATAAATAACAAAGTAGCACTAGCAGAATGTTCAAGATTTATCAGTACAGTTAATTGTTAAATTGAAGTGATCATTTAAAGCATGCTCTAGAAGAGATCTGTTTATTGGTTTTTGTTTGTTTGTTGTTTTTTTCTTAAAGAATATTGCTTTCAAAAGTTTGTCCTTTAGGAAAATACTTTGTCAAAAATTATGCATGCACAGTTTCCACTGCACCAAAAATCCTTAGTTTACATAAAATAATTGTTGTGCCCAGCGACAGGACACAGGGCAATGGTCACAGTTTGGAACACAGGAGGTTCAACCTAAATATAAGGAAAGACTTCCTTACTGTGAGGGTGACAGAGCACTGGAACAGGCTGCCCAGAGAGGTTGTGGAGTCTCCTTCTCTGGAGACATTCAAAACCCACCTGGATGTGTTTTCTGTGTGTTCTCTATGTGATCCTGCTTTACCAGGGTGGTTGGAATAGATGATCTTCAGAGGTCCCTTCCAACCTCTACCATTCTGTGATTCTGTAATTTTTTAATCTATGTAAACTAAGATTTTATTCAGTTCTCCTTAGACATCAGTTCACATACTGTGCTAAAACAGCTAAAAAGGAGTGTGTACTTGCTCCTGTTTTAATAGATATCTTGAAATGGGTCATTATTGTATGCTAGTCATAACAGAATTTTTCTAACTTTTGATTAAAGAAAACCTATCTTCCCAGGAGGATTTTCTTAGGTGGCAGGCATCATGTTGTTTATCTAGGGAATTCTAATTCTTCAGATCATTTTGCCAAATCCATTCTTTTCACGGGTCATAAGGAGACAAGCTGTCAAATTTTATAAATAGACTTCTGGATTATTTCTAGCTTCTGAATAAAAGCCAGAAGGCAATGAACTCAGTCATTAAAATGTTTGAAAGAAAAAACTAGGAGATAAAGGAAGTATTTAAAGTCTGATAATTTTTAATATCTGCAAAAATATCCCACCTGTTGACACAGATAGTTTCAAGGAGTAAGTGATTAAAAGACACAGTCTTTTAATAATAATGACATTTGGTCAAATCACTTTTCTGTGAGTATAAAATCTGTTTTGCAAATTTGTTTCCTGAGCCTGACTTTCAGACTTGTTTTACTTTATATGCATATACATGTCATATCAAGTATGAAGTGGACAACCCTTTCTAAATATCATGAAAGATATTAAATCAATTTCGTAAGCAGACTGAGATTTCCAAACAAGCCTGTGGCTAATTAGGTGGGATATTCATAATACAGCTAATGTGAAGCTTGCAAATTTGGCACAATAATCATCATGTTTCAAAATACCAATTTCACTTTCAGGAAAGTAATAATTTTAATAAATTTTGTCCAGATTCACAGTCTGATAAAATGTCCATTAATATTAACAAAACTTCTGAGTTGACTTAACTGATTATGTATCAGGTTGCTAAGTTAAAGCTTGCATCTACAGTACTAAAAATCAAATCTGAGATGTAATTTTAAGCTATGAAATATTCTCATCTTGTACATGCCCTAAAATAAAAGAAGATGCTCAATTTCCTTCAAGAAGATTCTGCTTGTCGGAGAGTAGAAAATGAGAGATATACTGAAAAAGAATCACTGAAATACTGGACATTCTTACTCACTTAACTCAGCATTTGGGTTTGAGGCAGTAACACAACATTTTGGACTCCCACCACTGCAGAATGCTTTTTAGCTGAAATTATGCAGCTGACATTAAACCAGCACAGATAATACTTCTAAGAAATAGTGATTCTTTCTTAGAATAGGAAGAGGACTTATTTCCAGCTCTAAAATTTAAGGGAATAATTTTCAGGAATGTCCTTATCTGGAAGTAATAATTTAAATTCTGCTTTCTTTTTTTTTTAATCTGTGATTTCATCTAGTGACATTTGGATTGCTTTGGTATAACTGAGAGTAGAGTTTGACCTACATAGCTGGGGTTTTTTTTATTTTTTGTTGTTTTGGGTTTTTTTACATTGTTGAAATTTTGGCTAGTCTCTCATAAACGAGAAAAATCTAGGGAGTATTCATGTAGATAGAAACACTGAAAGTTTCATAAATCATGCCATTTCAGTCTGTATTTTAAATTTTTGTTAGTCCAGATATCCCTTCTCACTCAAATAAATTGTTCTTTTCCTACAAAGTTAAATTTTAAAATTATAGTAAGTATAATATACAATCTAAAAAGCACAGACTATAATGAGATCTAGAGGTCTAAGAACTTATATGTCACCAAATTACTGAAGATATTAAACATCTGTGTTTGTTATGCAAAGTTTATCAAAGAGAAGTCTATAAATATTAAATAGAAACAGGTCAGTTTCAGGAGAACATGCTTACTTCATAGCAACATTTTGAGTAGAATATACTTGTAAAATAGTTGTGCAGCTGATCTAAATTCACATTAGATGATCTCAGGACATTCTTTAAATCAGCTTGTCATAGAAACAGAATCAAATATCAGGTACTGGTGTGAACACCTTCTTTGGAATTAAAGTCTAAGGAACAATGTCCCTTATTGCAATTTATCATCTGAACAGCTCTTACAGTTTTTACTTAATGCCAATCAAACTATACTCATTATAGATATTTTTCCATGATATCCACTCAAAACGACAAAAATATAAATAGGTATTTAAGCTTATGCAGTGACCATGTTCAAGATGTCAGAAATCTGAGACAAGGAATTATTTTGAAGAACAATTTGAATTCAACAGCATCAAGTTTGAACATGCTTTGATCTTACATTCATAAACTAATATGGCAATCATAAGGGTTTGAGTGTCATTACCTTAAAGTATCTGTATTTAGAAAGGATGAATTGTGGTTAGCTTTAACCTTTTTACCTTTTCATTTTACTCATTTGATGTCATAATCAAATGTTTACCTTTCTGAAACAGCATTATGAAATATTTTCTGAATACTTATAAGCAAAATGCTTAAGTGCTAAAAAAGTGTAACCTTCCCTTACATTTGCATAACAAAAATACTTCACATAGGTAGTACTCATCAACAATAGAAAAAGGACGTAGAGAAAAAATTGTTGAAAAGGGAATTATGTGCCTATCTAAGATTTAGTTACCTCAGTAATTCTGAGAATTTAGATATTCTTCTGTGGAAGTCAATCATAAGGCTGAAATTATAGAAAGTTGTAAAATAGAAGATTAATACCCCATGGCATTTAAGTTAAATGAACTGAGCTGCTTTGAAGAGTCTTAGTAAAATATTATGACATTTTTGGGTACTAACAGGCTGAGAAGTGTATCACAGTTTAAACAAATTAGGCCATACCCTTTGGAAGTAAACTTAGACCTGTTTTTTCCTTTCATTCCTCCATATCTTTTTACAGTTTATTAGTACACTGCATTCCTGATGTGTATAGAGCTGAAACGAATTTTAGTGCTAGAGCTTTCAGATCTTTCTACAACTCCAGAATGTTTCCTTTCCCGTGATGAAGAAATATATACATACATCTATTAAAGGCCACTCTGTTTTCCATCACTACACTGCTTTAGCTGACTGTTCCCTTTTTATGCGTGGAGCACACAGTTGCTCCTAGTGCCTGTTTTTCTTTTATCTTAAATCCCAGTCCCCACAGAATAGGAAGATATTTGTTCACATTACTTATGTTTTTAAGTAGGAACATGAAGTTCAGATTCTGAAATACGTTTGAAAAGTCAGAGCTGTTGTTATGAGAAGGAGTTCAAACTTCTTGTAACAGTGACATGAAACATTGCACTAATTGTTGTGGGAGAAGGTCGGTGGTTCAGATAGAATCTGTATTGCAGACAGCTCCAATCTGTAGGAGTACTGATAATCAAAGAATCACAGAAACACAGAATATTAGGAGT
>NW_010163233.1:0-15809 GCF_000695765.1 Mesitornis unicolor | reverse complement strand
GAGGTCCCTTCCAATCCCTAACGTTCCATGATTCTGTTCTGTGACAGCTTCCTTCTTCCTTACAATCTATAATAGTGGATAGGATGGAACTTTGTGCAGGATACTCTGGACACATCTCTCCACCTGGAGTCATACATAGATATTCATTATGATGAAAGGTAACTTACAAATATTTGCTGATGTGCCTTTCAACAAAAAGGACTAGATTTGCCCATATATGTAGCTTAATTTAAAAGTCTGTTGTTATTCCTAAGGAAAAAGAAAGCAAGCATGTGCAATTTTACCTGAAAAAATGAAGATATATCGTGACTGTGTTATATGACAAAGTTACTGATGAAATCTGTTACAAGTTTCCATAAAAGCAACAAGATACACTCTTGCTAGAGTTGTTTCTTTGGCTGGAACATCCTTCTCTGTGTCAATTACTGCCTCAGAGAATGTGTATAGAAGTTGTATTCATTGATTAAAAATATATAAAAGACAAATCTTACTGATTGGAGTACAAATCAGGTCTTTCAAATCTATCAAAGACACAGAATATTATAAAGTTTCTTTAGGGGACATATTATTTCATATACTTCCAAACCATTCACAAATCTAATAAACTGATCCTCCTCAATTTCTTTAAGGACTACAGCAATTCTTCTCAAACTGTGTTCAAAACTGTAGAAAGATCTTCACATGTATATTTAATGAAGAAATAAGACCCTCATTAGAACAAAGCAGATATGTCATTCCTTTTTATGAATAAGAGCAATTGCAGTTAATTCCACTTTCTGCTCTCTGTATCCCTCTGACAGTATATGAAACTGGAATACCTCATTATAAATGGCTATTGGATGAAAGTTTATGTGTTTGAAATGTCTTGAAGAAATTAGCAAGGCTATATCCATCTAAAGTTAGTGTTGTTTCTAATACAGATGCTGAAATTCCAAACTTATTGTACATATTTTTCCTATTTGTTGTGAACACATGCAATTTTGGAGTTATTCTGTTTGTTTAAAATCTTGCACCTAAGACTTACTGTGTTCTTACAGGTAGCATTTGTTTGCAATTACAACAAAATCTTTTATTTCTCAAGACAGTTTTAAAATTATGGACAAATGTATGGAAATATTTCCTTTAAATTTGGGGGTTTCCTTTGTAGATTTCAAACCTCCTAATCACCAACTTGAAAGGACAGTAAAATGACAGTCTGAGATTTATTTCTGTATTGCTGGCATCATACATGCTATTACTCTTGTGAATTAATTTTTCCATACAATTATGGATTTTTTTTTAAATGTCACACTTCTGTCATATTTTTGCAATAGTTGCAACACTATTGAAGTATCTGATGATATTAGAGCATGGTCTCTGTCTTAAAGAGTTTGAGATATGGTTGCTTCTGAACAAGCTAATCCTTTATAAAAATGATGTTTAAGTTCCTGTACATCTTGTCATATTTTTAAAAATATTATTTGTTTCTTGTTTTTGGAGTACTAAATTAATATAAACTTTTTTACTAATTCTATCCTTTATATATAATCATGCTGCTGTTCTAATGTGCTGTTCAGAATATAGAGTTGTGAAACATAGCTCAATAATAAAACTATTGGCAGGCTATAGGCATCTGAAAGGGGAATGCTTGTCTCTAAGGGGGAAAAATGTCCTGGAGTAAGAGCTAGTGGGGCTCATTAAAAGGTCTTTAAACTAGATGCAAAGTGGGGTGGGAATAAAACTGGGCTTGCTAATGAGGAGCCTGGGAGTGGCATGCTGGTACCTGTGAGACAGTGTGGTAGTAAGGTCTTACAGACCGCCATCTCAGGGGAGCTGAGGGATGGTGATCCATAACGCAGCAAAGAATCAAAAATTGATAGGCTCGTAACTATGGAAGCATCTGAGAATGGTCTGGTGGGAACTGGGGCTCCTCCTTCCAAAAAAGGTGGCAGGATTATTAGCCCAGCTGAAGTGCATCTGTACCAACATATGCAGCCTGGGCAACAAGCAGGAAGAACTGGAGGCCATTGTACAGTGAGAAAACTATGATATAGTTCCCATCATGGAAATGTGATGGGACAACTTGCATCACTGGGGTGCTGCAATTGACAGCTACCAACTTTTCAGAAAGAATAGGCAAGGAAGGAGAGGTGGTGGAGTGGCCCTCTACGTCAGGGAGAGATATGAATGTTTAATACTCAATGATAGTGGTGATAAGGTTGAGTCTCTGGGTAAAAATCAAGAGGGAAGCCACCAAGACAGACATCACAGTGGGAGTTTGTTACAGACGGTCCAATCAAGAAGATGAAGCTGATGAACTACTCTATAAGCAATTGTAAGAAATTTCACAGTTGCTGTTCTCATGGAGTACTTCAAATTCCCACATGTGTGCTGGGAATACAATACAGCAGAGAAAGAACAGTCTTGGCGGTTCTTGGAGTATGTGGAGGATAATTTCTTGACACAACTGGCAAAGGAGCCAGCTAGTGAGGGTGCCCTCCTGGACCTGCTGCTCGTTAACAGAGAAGGATTTGGAAGAGATGTAATGGTTGGAGGCCAACTTGGGTATAGTGATAATGAAATAATATTGGTTTTGATTCTCAAAGTCAGATGATGGGTTAGTAGAACTACCACCTTGGACTTCTGTAGGACAGACTTTGGCCTTTTCAGGAAACCGATAGCCAGAGCCCCTTGGAAGGCTGTCCTGAAGAGCAAAGGAGTCCAGGAAGGCTGGGAACTCTCAAGAAGGAAATCTTAAAGGCACATGAGCAGGCCATCCCCATGTCCTGAAAGACAGGCTGGCAAGGTAGAAGACAGCCTGGCTGAACCAAGAGCTTTGACTGGAATTTAGGAACAAAAGGAGAATTTATAGCCTCTGGAAAAGGGAGCAGGCCACTCACAAGGACTGCAAAGGTGCAGTGAAACTGTGCAGGGAGAAACTTGGAAGGGCCAAAATCCAGCTAGAACTCAATTCAGCTATGGCTGCAAAAGACAACTAAAAATCTTTCTGTAAATACATTAACAACAAAAGAAGAACTAGAGAAAATCTTCCTACTTTACTGTATGCAGGGTGAAACACAGTAACTAAGGATGAAGAAAAGGTTGAGGTAATTAATGCCTTCTTTGCTTCAGTCTTTAGTAGCAGAACTAGTTGTCTGCTGGGTACCGAGCCCCTTGAGCTGAAAGACAGGGATGAGGAAGAGAATGAAACCACCATAATCCAAGAGGAAATGGTTAGTGAGCTGCTGCACCACCATGACATAAGCAACTGGTCTATGGAGCCAAATGGGTTACACCCGAGAGTGCTGAAGGAGTTTGCAGATGTGCTCGCCAAGCCTTTTCATAATGTATCAGCAGTCCTGGCTAACCGAGTAGGTCTCAATTGACTGGAGATTAGCAAATGTGATGTCTATTTACAAGAAGGGCTGGAAGGATGATCTGGGGAACTACAGACCTCTCAGTCTGACCTAGGTGCTGGGGAAGGTCATGGAAGAAATCATCCTGAGTGCCAGGGGATTGAGTGCATCCTCACTAAGTTGGCAGACAACGCCAAATTAAGTGGGAGTGTTGATCTGCTTGAAGATAGGAAAGCTCTACAGAGGGATCTGAACAGGTTGGATCAGTGGGCTGAGGCCAATTGTATAAGCTTCAACAAGGCCAAATGTTGTGTCCAGCACTCGGGCCACTACAACCCCATGCAGCGGTACAGGCTTGGGGAAGAATGGCTGGAAAGGTGCCTGTCAGAAAGGGACTTGGAGGTGTTGATCAACAGCAGGCTGAATATGAGCCAGCAGAGTGCCAAGGTGGCCAAGAAGGCCAACAGCATCCTGATCTGCATCAGGAATAGTATAGCCAGCATGACTAAAGAAGTGATCGTCCCACTGTACTTGACCCTGGTGAGGCCACAGCTTGAGTACTGTGTTCAGTTTTGAGTGCTGCAGTATAAGAAAGACATTGAGGTACTGGAGTATGTCCAAAGAAGGGCTACAAAGCTGGTGAAGGGTCTTGAGAATACCTCTTAAGAGGAGCAATTGATAGACAAGGAGTTGTTTAGTCTGAAGTAAAGCAGGCTGAGGGGAGATCTTACAGCTCTCTACAACTACCTGAAAGGAGGTTGTAGAGAGGTGGGTTTGGGTCTCTTCTCACAAGTTGCAACTGACAGGACAAGAGAAAATGTCGTCAAGTTATGCCAGGGAAGGTTTAGGTTACACATTAGGAAAAACTTTTACACTGAAAGGATTATCAAATATTGGAAATGGCTTCCCAGGGAAATGCTGTAATCACCGTCTCTGGATGCATTTAAAAGCTGTCTAGGTATGGTGATCAAGGACATGGTTTAGAAGTGTGCATGGTGGTGTTGGGTTGACGGTTGGACTAGATGTTCTTTAAGGTCTTTTCCAACCATAGCAATTCTATGGTTCTGTCACTATATGACAGTGTAATAAGTTACGGAGATCCACTTGCTACTTATGATACTTTGGTATAGGTATATATTAATATTATATTTACATTCTGCTGCCAGAGATTTTGAGCAGTTAAGACAATTTCTGGCAATTTATAGAATGGAAGTTCAAGTCCAGAATCTTATTCAAAAGCAATCCTTTAAGAAGCATCCCTACTTTATTCAGCTTCATTGAAATTTTGCTGTTTCCTATTCTTCATTTAGTCGCCTTCCCTATGCCATAGAACAAGTCTTAATAAAGATTATATGCATCTGGAGTCATTAATAATCTTAAGATTAATTGTCAAATCCTTTTTAGGCAATAGGTTATAGAAAGAGTTATAAATTAAGCCTTAATGATAGAAAAGGAAAGTTATTATCCAGAAAAACAAGGAAACAAAGCAGAAGGGGATAAATGCATGAAAAGAAAAATTCTAGTTAGGAAATACTTAGTAGATATAGTGAATAAAATGCAGGAAACAGAGGAACTTGTGATTAATGGAAGAAAGAAAAGATAGTATGGAATTTAGAACTTTCTAATAAGTAGACACTCAAGGATGCTTAATGGTTTTCAGTAGCTGTTCACATACGCTGTGCACTTCACTATATTGTTATCTGTTTGTGCAAGGGATGGACTCTTGTTTTATACATACATGCTGTTGCATTTGGTGCTCTAGGCCAGAGAGAGACTGAACCCAGCAGAAAAATTCGTCTGTAAATGCATATTCTAGTAATCCATTAGTAGTGAACCTGTTTCACTCAATAACTCTGTCCAAAGCAATCAATGTCAGAAATATATTTTCTTTAATCATGACATATCTCATGGAGATGCCACAGGGTATTCTGTTGTCTGAATATCGGTCAAGGTTCAAAGCTATGTTTTGTTTTGTTAGTGTCCGTTAAATATTCAGTTCATTAATGTACTAAAGATATTTCAATGTAATTATTAACAAGGGTTTCAAGCATAGGAAATATATTTTTCTGCTTTTATAGCAGTCTATAAAAACACAATCTAAACATCATGCAGTTTTTTATGTATACAATTAACACTGACATTTTTCAACAGACTTCCAAGTCCAACAAGACTTATTTTATATTTTCTGTTCAGAGTTAATGCTATATTTTATAAAGAAGTGTATTATCTTTCCAGATTTTGTGCCAATTTCTTTAACAAGTGTCTGTAATCTTTTGTTTAAGTTGTTTACAATTCCAAAACTGTTTAAGTTAAAATGTCAATAAAAGATGACCCCACCATTTTGAAATGAGTAACAAAGACATTTTTCCAGTAGTCATTCTACATCTTTAATTTCTAAACAAGATTAATTTTAATGTTATTGTTGTTCTTGTTGTTGTTGTTGTTCTTGTTGTTCTTCTTCTTCTTTTTCTTAATATTGGATGAAAACTCTTGCTAAGTGACTAAATTATTTCTTTACTCTTTCTGCTCCATGTTCATGACCACCATGAAATTCATCCTACTGTTTTGTCACAGGTGTTGCGTCATTTGTAAGGGTAGGTTGTAAACCCTTCAGGCTGGTTCCCTGTGTAAATTCTCACGCAGGAATTTCTAAAGCAATCAACATTGCCCTAGATCTGTTTCTGTTAGTTAATAGTGAAAGCTCCCTTGGCTTTAAGAAGAGCAGTGTTAGTACAAACACTTCTTAAATATCCCAGTACATCAGAACTTATCATTGGTGTGGCACAATTTTGGTGCAGGTAAATCATGAATAATGATGAAAAATATATAGTGACTTTGAATTTACAGCTCTCTCTTCTTTATATATAAAAGGATAAGACATTCTCATATGCCTTGTCCTTACTTCTAAAAATAGCACACTTGTTGTAAAAATAATAGCAGGCTTGTTATAAAAATTTCTGTCATGAGAGAAATCTTACTTTTTGTTTTGCAATATTATCTTGCAGTTGATTAACCAGTATTTGAACTTAAACACAAAAGGTTATAAAATTGAAGATTATATGAAAAGAGAATGAAGATTATAGAGACATGTAATAAAAGGCTTGGAAATACCAGTCTTTATGTTGCTCGTCTAGTTTTAATTATGTCCTCTTTAAATTAACACTATGATATGTTTTTTTTACTCATGTGATCAAAAAGATTTCTTTCTACATGGACAAGACTGAATTTGTAGCAGTATTTCAAAAGAAGTTAATATAAGATTAATAAGGATATGGACTGATCTCATGAATGTAAAATAATACTCTGAGAACTGGACGTTGTATTAGCATTTATGACAGAATTATTGTTGATGTTTAACAAATCACATATGACAATAATTTCACAGGTTGCCACTAAACGTGGATCCTCGTTTTTCTAAACACTGAACTTGAAAACCTATGTGACTTGATTTGTAGAATTGTTGAGTACTTACAATTTCCTCTGCTGGTAGATAAGAGCTCACTTCACAATAGTCTTATAAAGACACACCAAGTGATGTTTGCAAAACACTAAGGTGTTGGAAGAATACCATAGGAAAGCCAAAAAGAAGTGAATAGTTCTCCAAACACCTCAGGATTTCACTGGCATGGAATCAGTAAAGCCCAAGATCACACACTGAAAGACAAGATTAATAATAGTAGTTCCCAGAGCACTAGGAATGACTAGGGTTGAAAGGGACCTTAAAGATCACCTAGTTCGACCTCCCCTGCCATGGGATGGGGCACCTTCCATTAGACCAGGCTGCTCAAAGCCTCAACACTTCCAGGGAGAGATGTCCTAAAGAAATATAGTCCAGTAAACAAAAATTGAGTCAGAACATGTATCTTAAGGGACATTGCAGAAGAGATGAATAAGATGGAAATATATAGAAACAATTGTGATCAGATATATTCTTTGTTATTCTATGCTGTTAGTAAAACATTTTTTTTAATGCTACAAGTACATGAATCAATTTACAGAACCACTTGCATGAAAATGAGCTTAATTTTACCCTTAGTAGTGTTCAGCAGTAACTCAACATCTTATTATCTGGTTAAGAATGACATATTTTAAATGTAGCCATTGCAAATGCTATTACAGAATTGATAAGAAATTACCTGATATTACTGTGTTGAAACCCATTTATTTTTTAATTAAACATGATTTTTAAAAATAATGTAAGATCAGTTCTCAATATCAGAATATCAGTCCCTTAGAATATGTATGAAGTGTCTGAATATCAATTTAGTTGTTATATGAAGAAATATTTAATGTTGTAACACCTGGGAAAAAAAGAATCAAAAAATCCAATTGGGTTACTTTAAATTGCCTTTAAACCTCAGGAGTTTAGGTATTATGCACAGATGTGTCCAGAACATGTAGGTTATATTTTGGGATATATATAGATGTATCTCCAAGCAGGGTTTTTTAGATACCCTTTCTTATAGCAGAATTTGAGCTGTCTTTCAAACAGCATGGGTTACTCTTTGAAAACAGCCAGAACCAGGCCTTCCCCTATTTCCTAACAGTAACACAACAGTGGAAATATTTTCTGTGTTAAATGATACAAAGATTGGAATCTATCTTTTACAAAAGGCAAATTAAATTACATCTTTTGTCTTCCTTCAGAGTTTTACAGCTTCTGGACTACAGCCTGTTCTAAGATGTGGAAACTTTGCTTTTCTGAAACTGCACAAAAAAAGTAATGAATGCCAGAAAAGTCTGACTCCACTGACTAATGATTAGGTCACTCATCAGCAGGTGATAAAAACTTTGTCTTTTTTTTCAAGAGTTCCTTATGCAATGTCTGTTCAACATACAAGAACAATCACAATATGGGCTAAGGAACAAAATTGAAGTTTTCTGTAACTCCTGGAAGAGTTAAAGCACTAGACACATACAAAAATTAATATTTTTAGGAAAAAGTTTAGGGCAGAGCTGTGGCACCAGTATCTTCATTATGTGTAATTTGAACAAAGCAATAGGTACTGCTCTGTTTTGCACAGAGGTTAGTACAGGCTCTCAGGAACCTCTGACATGCATGTACTTACTGACAATCATCTGTACTTAGAAGTAAAAAATAGTTGGTCAGCATGTGATATCCTTTTAACCTTGTCAAGATTGAAGCCTGCAGCACACGATGTAGAATTAGTTACTTAGAGTATTTTAATATTAAAACATGAGGAACTTGAAACATATGGGCATTTCTAGGTTTAAACCTCAGCTACAAAGGCACTTTCAAGGTCTCAGTCTTGTATTTGTGTGGTTTTCATATCTAACTTTTTTTTTTACATCTATTCTTCTCAAACTGCTTCCTACTACTCTAACATGCAAATAGTATGCAGTTGAATTATACATAGTGGTTTTCACAGTAAAGTAATAGGTGCTCTCAAACCAAAGAGGAACATAAATTTAGTGGCTGTTGAAATAATAGAAATATTAATGATCCTGCAATCAGTTCCTAAAGACAACTATGTTTCAATATGCCAAGGAAAAAACCCAATTATGTGAAGTAGTGGTTGTATGGTAGTCTGTTGTAAATAATTTTACAAGTTTCAACTGTCAAGATGTGCTGAAAATTAATATATTTATAATATAACAACTGAAATCTGGTTCTCAATTCAAATCAGCTGAAATCAATCTAGTTTTATATATTCCTGGGTGTGTTTGAAGTTCTATGCTGATTTAAGAAGTGGTCTTAAACAGATTTATCTTTGCTTTTGTTTATCTCTGCCAATATTATCTGTGAAAATTAATGAAACTAATAACAAAAAAAAATACTCTGACTTTTAATAGATGAAATTAAAACAGCAAATATGTTGAAAATAACCAATAGTTACTGCTCAATCTGCTTTACCTCCCACATTGACAGGAATAGAATATTACTGTAAAGATTATCCATGTAACAAAGGATCTGTTTTCTCATATTATGAACAGTTTTTAAAATTAGCATGTATTACATTTTATATTCTTTGTTGTAGTCACAGATCTAGTAGAGCTACTGGGCTTTTTTAACATACTACTACAGAAACAATGCTGTCAGTAGAACACCATATCCAATCTGTTGTTGATATCTGTGTGTAACATTAAAATGGAGTATAATGTGCTGAATATTAATCAGTTATTATCACTGCTCTTAGGCTTTTTAAAGATTGCTTTAATTGGTAAGCCATTTTATTTCAAACTTACATGGCTATATCAAAACAGATGTGAGTAGGAACCAGAGTATACATACTTTTTTTTTCATAGTGAGATCACTGTAACTTCTGCAGCTTATATGAACACAGGAAGTGTTGAGATGAGTGGAAATAAATGTCTTCTGAGTTCACAGTAGATCTTGTTTTCTAGATGTGTGCTGTAACAGTAAGTATGATTGGGAAAAGTAGTTTTATTTTTAGAGAATAAATGCTTTGCATAGCTATTTCACATATGGAACTTAAAGAAAAAAGCCCACACTACAACAAAGGCCATGTTTTAATGAACCTGAAAACTGATGGTGAGCAGTTGTATGTGTATCCATGAGTTATGTGTCACCCTTTCAATGAGGTCAATGCAACTAGTAGTGCTGACAACTGCCTGTTATTATGAGTGTCTCTCGAAATGTCAGGGCCCAGGATGCTGGGAGCTGTAGGGACAGCCCAGCAGGGCAGAAAGGCAGGGCCTAGGGATTGACCCACTGTGCCAGTCAGGAGCAGGGCAGGCTGGAGGGCATCCCCTGGGGATGGGGATGGGCTGAGGTAGAGTTGCCATGTGGACTCATGGGTTGGCCTGACTCAGCAGAGCAAATGACTTAATAGTTTTTTATTTTTCTTTTTCATTCTTAAAATCTTTTTCTGATCTGAAAATATGATTATTTTTCCATTTCTTTAGACCTATAAAATTTATTTAATTCACAGAAGATTTCTCAGGCTTTGTATTTATTTTAGCTTACTTGTAACAAAGTTAGGTCCTTAAGGAGTAAAGTTGAACCTCTAAAACAGAGATCAAGAAGGACTCAGATCAAAGACAGATCACATTTCTACTGGATTTGTTTCATTTTCCAGTCATTATATTTAGTTTCCAAAGTGTCTTCTGGTTTTCCTATTATTATAAGATTGTAATCTGTGATATAATCAAATGTCTTAGGTCTCACAGGTAGAAAAGGGTTTCATTAAATGATACTGTCTCATGAGAAATGTGCTTTGCCACATGACCAATTAAAGCAACTATAATTGTTTGACAAGGTGTAAAAGCTGTTAGAGATATACTTCCCACATATGTGCTGAGATGAATTTGAAGCTGAGGGAGCACACAATCAGGTCTAACATATTTTTCAAGAGTTTATGTACCCCAAAATGCTGTGTTAAAAAGTAACCATCCTATAGATCAGAGATCGACTTTTTTTATTGTGGCAAAAATTGTGTTTAGGATGTCACAGCAATTAGTGATTTCAATAGAATAATTGTCGCAATAAAAGTATATTAATATAAATTTAGAGAACCACAAGAATAAATTAATAAATAGTAAAACCAGTACAGCTCTCCAATAGGAAGTTCCTTTTACAATATGTACAAGTACTTAATGAACTAAAAAATACTTTGTCACACTTAATGGTATTTCAGAAATGAGATACTTTAGAGAAGCACTTTATCTTGTGTACTACAATTGACTCTTAAGTTAGATCAAAAACATTTGCAGCATTACATAGACACTAAAAAAGGTACAAGAACTAATTTCATTGTCAGAGATATTGTTCATAATTCCAGGAAACTTATGGGAATGTGAACATCCATCAAACCCGCCCTATACTGAATTCTAGTATACATAGAGACGACCTGCATGGTAAATTAACTTCTAGTTGTAGGTATTCCAACTTAAAATGAAATGGCTTGTATTACTTATATTTTATTCTGCCCTTAATTTTATTTGGGCATAGATTTCCACATTCAGCTATTGAAAAGAACATATTCTTCATCTCTATATGATAAAGATTTCCCCAGAATATTATATTTCTACAGTTCTAGCAAAAACTGAGAAACTGAAAGTATATTGAGTTATTTTTTATTTAATAAACAGTAAATACATAGTGTTTTGTATTATTTTCATCACAATTCAGATATGTGGGTTAGAATTTTTCTTCACTGAAAGGCAACAGAAGAAAGTAATGGATAGTAAATGGAATTTCTGGCTATCAATAGAAAATCTTTCATTTTAAGAGAATACATAAATAAAACATCATACTTAATCTATCTCAGAAAGATTGTAGCAAAGGTGTTTGTTCTGTATTTTTGTTCCTTAATTAACAGGCAGTAGTATGTCACTTGGTATACAGCCCCAGTGAAGAAATTGAGAAGAAACCTTTCTTGCTCTTTGGGCTTTGAGCCAAATCTGATATTAATATATTGTCAAGTTTTTTATCCTTTTTGATTTTCTTATTCACTGGATGATTGATTGAGAGTACCTTATACATTTCCGCATATTTTGTGAAAAAGAACAACTCATTGTTATAAAACATTTGTTGATAGGAAAAAAGCTTATCATACATGTTTATGATCTGGTCTGCCAGGTTTATTTGTATTGTATTTTAAAATTTATTTACAGAAAGATTCATTAGCTTCATGAATTTTTCTCCGTTCTGAGAGTCAAATGGTAAGACTGTGCTTTATTTCTGACATAACTTGTATAGTCAAATCGCATAAGGATGGCAGTAGTTGAATGGGTAGGAAAGAAACCCTTTTATATATGCATTTATATACAAGGATGGGAATGTATTACAAGGTAAGCTTTTGTATCGGTTCAGTTATATCTTGAGTGTCAGCAGTTATATTTCATCAGTGCAACCATGAAACTTGAAATTTAAAACTGAATTATACATGCTTTTACTCTACAGTTTTTATTGGTGTGTTTGATTGTTTTCTAGGTTTACATGCAGTAATTGAAGGGAAAACTGAGCTAATATAATTCCTAATTCCGCCTATGTTTATCAATATAACAATTAAAGGACCTACAGGTTAAATTTTATTGACTTTACTCAGTTTTAAAGGAATTCAATTGTTTTAGTCTTAGTAGGACATGTATATCTTCATTTTATCTCAAAGTACTCAATTTTAACATTGCTATGTTCATTACAATGTTTAGTCTTGATCTTGAAATAATTTCTCTTCTGTTAGCCTTCTTTTTTGCTTTAGTTGTAAATTGAAGGATATAGTACATCCTGACATCACTGCAATACTCCTCTTCTGAATAAAACTGTACAGAGCAGGTACGGAAATGCTGATCTTACTAGAAAATTCCAATATAAAATGCTTTTGCAGCTTATACCCAAATCTAATGTGAGTACTCTTGTATCCTTAAATGTGGCAATCTCTGCTCTGGTGCCTGCAGTGCCTCCTCCCCCTCCTTCTTCACTGACCTTGGTGTCTGCATAGTTGTTTCTCTCACATATTCACATTCCTCTCCCTGCTGATGTTTCCACAGCAGTTTTTTTCCCCTTCATAAATACGTTATCACAGAGGTTTCTACCACCGTCACTGATTGGCTTAGCTTTGTCCAGCAGCAGGTCTGTCTTGGAGCTGACTGTCATTGGTTCTGTCAGACACACAAAGTTTCTAGCAGCTTCTCACAGGAAACACCCCCGTACCTTCCCCCATTACCAAAGCTTTGCCATGGAAACACAATACACTAAATGACAATTTGTTTGCTCAGTTGTTAGGGAAGTACCACATATACCATTCATTACACAAAGAATTTATTGTTGTAATGAAACATATTGAATTTGATGTTCACTGAGACATCATGAAGTCCACAAGTCTGAGTCACACAAACTGTAGTCAACCTAGATAAGCAAACTAGATAAAAGGAAGAAAAAAACTTTCTTCAGATACATGCAGGATCCTAGACTTACCTTAAAGTCTAACTCAGAGAAAAAAAAGAACAAAACCCAAACCCTTCTAGAAAGGAACTTGGAATTGAAAGAACTACAGTCATACTCATGTACTAATAAGAAGAACAGACCATTCAGTTTCTTATCGCTTGAGTTTTCTAGTTGAGTACCATTTGTTGTGGTTCAGGCCCAGTGCATAACTGAGCACCACAATGCCCCAGAAAAAGGCTAGTCAAAATAAGGACTGGGAGGGCTTCTCACCACTTAAACAGGTCACAGGCAAAAGACAGACTCATCATAAGGAATAAAAAAAAAAAAAAATTTGTTACCAACATCAGAGTAGAACAATGGGAGATACAACTAGATCTTAAAATAAAAACACCTTCCCCTCACCCCTCCCTCCCTCACGGGCTCAACTTTTATTCCCGGTTTCTTCACCTTCCCCCTCCAACTTTGCCTTGAGTCACAGGTGGATGAGGGTAGGGGTTTGCGGTCGGTTTTTCCCACCACATCACGTACTTTATTAGGAGTAGGGAAAAAAAACAACCCTCAGCCCAGTGTCTCTCTTTCTGCTTCCACTTGGCCCCATTTCCATAGGGGAAAAAGTCCTCAGAAGTCCAATATGGTTCTGCCCACATCTGCACTTTCCCTCACACACAAAACTGCTTCAGCACAAGTCCACAAAACTCCGATCTGGGTCTGACCATGGTCACAGTTCCCTCACACACGACCAGTCGACCCAGCTCTTGACACAGGTTGCAAAGGGGAAACGTGGGTTTTGCGTCCTCCTCTTCCTCCCTCTCTTTTCTTTCCTTCAAACCGACCTTGGTGTTCTTCAAAGTTGTTCTCCTTGGGCCCCACTCCTTTCTCCACTGCAGGTCTCCTCCGATGGTTATGGAGATCCCAGCTCTCTCTTTTTTTTTCGGGATGAGCTGCAGTGGGGCTTAAGCATAAGTTGTGGTCGGGGCCAGCCAAGCCCAGCCGGGCAAGGCCAGGGATGTGCCACCTGCATCTGGGGCCATGTTGGTCAGGGCCAGTGCCAGAGAGAGAGAGCGAGGCATGCCCTGCACGCCCCTTAAATACATGAATTCGCAGGGGCGCTGTTTGGCTTTGCCCTGGTCAGAGGTGGGTCTGACAAAGGCAAAGGGGAAGCTTTTCAGGTAGCTTCTTAAAGGACCATCTCCATCGCTCTTCCCCCGTTACCAAAGACACAATCAAAAAACCCCCTCACAGAAAACCCAATACACCATTCCTTATGGTATCAACTACCATGAATTGAAAAATGTGCTGGGAATATACAGAATTTACTGAGAGCCTTCCTTTAGAGGTAACTTACAGTAGTGACTGGTGATAGATACTGGTACAGCACCATGAAAAATACTCATTTTGAAGGACTAGAAAACTTCAAGGAAATTAAATGTATATGGTAGTCTTCTATTCAGGTTTAATTAATATGTGTCTGACAAGCCCTGTCTGCACATTTTTGTGGTACCTCAGGCATTTTTCTAAATACTTCAGGGACTTTTAGAAGGGTAAGGTAGGTAAACATGCAGTAAAGAAGTAATCTTAAGCACTTGTTCATCAGACAGTATAACCTTCAGAACATGATCAAAATCATTCTTTCAGTTATGCTTTTGCATGTTCCCTTTTTATTTTTACCTGTGATAGAAAGGCACAAAATCAATCCAATAAATGCTCTAGAATTAAGTACAATTAACTTCCTGTTTCCCAGGAAGATTCAGGTATCACTGAACAATTTAATCTTATTTAAATATTATGCTTTCAAATGTGAAAGCATAATTAACAGATAACTTTTTAAATTTTCTGACACTTTGAGGTGAAAAATCCAGGTCCTCAAGATTTGCATTTTTATCAGCAACTCTACATTAGTGTAAAAAGAACAGAGTAGTAGTCAGTATTAAGCTGTAACTGCTGTAACATAGCTAAAATAAAAATGCAGTGGTGATGTCTGAGTTTCTGTTATTTTATTTTTTTTGTTGTTAAATGCATTCCCTGGAAGAAGTCAAACTCTGTCTCTCTGGTCCTATTCATATGTTGAGAAAGTGAAGTGTTAGTTTCCCTGCTATGTTTTTTCTTAGTTTTGCTGTATCCAAATATAAACACAAGCTTGAGTAATATTTTATTTATTAATTTGCTTACATTAAAGTAGTCAATCAAAGAAATACCCTAGTCAAGAAACAGAAAAGAACTCTGCAAATTAATTATAATAAAAATAATATCTCCTAACTTCCTCTTCCTTTGTCTGATCCTATATTCTCTAACCTTTCTGCTAACTCTTTATCTCCTTAAGCAGTAAATTCTATCATAGCATGTTTTACCTCAGTCCTATTGCAAATCTGTTATTGAGACTTAGTCATCTGTTTAGGAATCAAACACTGCTCAGGAAACATATGTTCCACCATTATAATGGTTGCATGTATACAAAAAAAACATACAGTTTTTTAAAAATACTGGTACATGAAAGCAAGTCCTTAGGTAACCTGCACCCTTGATAAATATTTTTTTAAAATTATATTATATATTTATTATCTCTTATATCTTATGTATCTTATATATATTTAATATTTTTAAAT
>NW_010163232.1:0-2302 GCF_000695765.1 Mesitornis unicolor | reverse complement strand
AGTCTTAGAAAAATGTCATGTCCCTTTGCTCATTGCTTCTCAGAGGAATTAAAATATTAAGAAAACACTTCAGCTTAAACGGAAAGTCCGTATCAGATATTTAAAAAAAAAAATAATAAAAATTGAATGCCCTACATCTCATTTCCCAACATGCCACGCTTGAAAAAAAATTATTTCATGATTTTTGGGACATTCTGAGAAATCACAGCACCTACAGAACCCCATGAACTCGCAGGGACTTTGCATGGCTTCTGCAGTTTGCCTCAGGTGTCATACCCCAAGTCTAGAACTGGATAGACCAATCTCATTTCCAGCAGTGACGGTAATGATGGCATTGGATAACTAAAGATATTAACCAAGATTTCTAGAAATTGCCAGAAATAATTTCCCTCTTGAAAGGTTTCTTTCTTGTAAGGTTCTGGTTGACAGAATTTGGCACAGAAACAGAGGAACCATTTGGCAGAGTGGTTTCATCTTTGTGTTTCCCAGTTTGCAGACAGGTTCACAACTAACGGTCAGTAAGTGGCCAGCTGAGTACTGAGGTCTTGAAAATCTGACCCTCAGCCTCTCTAGGCGTGTAAGTTTTTGGAAGTGCAGCCCACATCAAAGAAAGCAACATGTATGGACCTTAGGAGCCCCCAGTCTCAACATGTCTATTTGGATATCCAGTGCTAGTAAGTAACTTCTGACCAGCCAGGTAAGAGAACTTTGAATAAAATTATCTTGAATAAATCATTTACTATTGTAATGTACAGTCCTTGTGGACTAAAAATGCTTTATATTGGAGAAAGAGAATTTGAAATATTTGGTTTGGAATACATCTTTCAAAGTTATTTTTAGTCAGACATTACAGTCAGGTAATTTTTATCAAGGAAATTTTTCCCAGGGATCCCTCAGTTAAGAAGGGAGCTTCTCAAAGGCTCCTGCATTGGTACAATTCACTCCCAGCATCACAAAGCACAGCCTGAAGGGGAGTCTCCTCATTTGAGTCTTCTGGGAGACAGAAATTCTTCCTTCTCGAGGCATTAAGATATATGATTTTAAAAATTTGAAAAAAGTTAATCCTCACTGTATCACCCTGAATTTAATTGTAATAGATGTCTAAGAAACTTTTCCTGGTTCTTCTCACAGGTCAACACTAAAGCAGTACCTCTTTTTTTCCTTATTTACTTGAAAAGGAAGAGCCCTTCAAATTTTTATTGCATTATTTTTGTTTTGAAATGACTGTAGCTGAAGGGAAATTATACAGAAAAGCAGAATGAAGTCTTTAATTTAACTACGTATTGTATCTTAGCTGAGAAATCTTTATCCTGAAGAAAATTCCTGACAAAAATCCTGAAGGAAAAAAATAAAAATGCGAAGTTAGAACCGTGAATAATACTGGATGAAGATGTTGCTTTTTTGGACTTGAATGAATCTTTTAAAAAATGCCTCTACAGTAAACAAACAAGATTAAAACAAAATGAAACACGTTCTAAAATATCCATATCTTCTTTTGCACTTTTTTCTTCATTGGCATGTTGGACTTCTGAGGAAAACATACATAGAAGATTCCAAAACATAACTAAAAGATGAGAGATACTAAATTTTAAATGGCCACCGGGATTAAAAGCCCAAAATGTGACAAGCTATCAGATGTTTCCAGCAACAGGAAATGGATTTAAGAAATGAAATGTTGCTTTTTTGAAAAATAGTGACATTGACATTTGTTGTCAATTAGAGAAGTCTGATCTTCAACAAACGCAAAAGAATGTTTTTCCTCACTTTTAAATAATTCAGAATAAAGAAATATACTCTCTAAATATTATTTTTTTAAATGTTTTTCCTATTTTTTAGGTTCTTCCTCTCAGCACCTTGAGTGTTTGCAATATGCAAATTATTTCTGCATGCTTGCTTTTTTTCAAACAGTGCTTAATTTCTGAAATTCCGCTTTGTGGTGACCAATGAAGTCTAGCTTTGGAAGACTGACGCTTCAAATTTTTCACATTTATTGAACGTGTATATTATGTTTTTTAAAAAGAAAATTCTAATAAGAATTTTTCAAACCCCAAAATGAAAAAAAAACTGAAAAGGGTTTTCAATTACGTATCTGTATGCAAGGAAGATATGTACTAGGCAGTGGAAAGTCTTAACTTCCTAGAGGGCAGCAGAGCTCTTTGGATAATGTAGCCCAAATTTGATATTGAAGTGAGAGCTAGGATAAAATATTTACACCTATTCATCTGCACATAGAAGAAAAAAAAAGTCCAACAAAAAAATCCGGGGTCAATTTCACACTTTTATTTAGTTTGGACAGAAAAAA
>NW_010163231.1:0-727 GCF_000695765.1 Mesitornis unicolor | reverse complement strand
AGTATGGACCAGTATGGACCAGTATAGACCACTGTGGGCACCAGTATAGACCAGTATAAACCAGCATGGGTCAGTATAAACCAGTATGACCCAGCATAGGCACCAATACAGACCAGTATAAACCAGTATGGACCAGTATAGACCAGTATAAACCAGTATGGACCAGTATAAACCAGTATGGACCAGTACAGGCCAGCTTGGGCCAGCATAAACCAGTATAGACACCAATACAGACCAGTATAAGCCAGTGAGAACCAGTATAAGCATCAGTATGGACCAGTATGGACCAGTATGGACCAGTATAGACCAGTATAGACACCAATATAGACCAATGTAAACCAGCATAGGCCAGTATGAACCAGTATGAACCAGTACACACCAGTATAGCCACCAGTACAGACCAGTAGAAACCAGTATGGACCAGTATAGGCACCAGTACAGACCAGTATAAACCAGTATGGACCAGTACAGACCAGCTTGGGCCAGCATAAACCAGTATAGACACCAATATAGACCAGTATAGACCAATATAAACCAGTATACACCAGTATAAACCAGTATAGGCACCCATATAGACCAATATAAACCAGTATAGGTCAGTGTGAACCAGTATAAACCACTTCACACCAGTATAGGCACCAGTACGGACCAGTATAAACCAGTATGGGCCAATGCAAGCACGGCTGTGAACCAAAACTGACCAGTACAGACCAGTATGAACCAGTAT